>NC_142929.1:107524285-107546785 GCF_046866305.1 Octopus bimaculoides
TTTTGGATCAAGTTCAAAAGAAATAATATATCAAATTTATTGTTGGTAGCTTCTTCACAGCTATAATGATAATTGTTTTGCCTGCTGTTATCTAACTCTTAAGTGGTCTTGACCGTTAGCACCTATATTCAAAGACATTCCTGCCTTTTTTTTTATCTAGAGTCCTTTTTTTTATTTTTAAGGTGGTAGTATGTGCTTTTTTAGTGAGATTTCAGAGCTATTTTAACATGTGGTACATCGGCTCTTTTTACTAAATCATGTAGAAAGGGAGAAAAAAAGCGTTGGGTTACATATACATGCGTATATTCGCGCACACACACATTCATATACATGTACATATAATTATATATACACGTATATAAGTATGTATACTGTAGAATAAATTATAATTTCATATGAGTAGAAGTAAAAGGAGAGGAAAAGCATTGAAAAGGCACTTTACAATCTTTAAAATTTATTTACATTTTCGTAACTGATTTCATAATTACATGATTTTCAAAAGTTGTCTGAATTGTAAAGTGCAGGATCTATCCTGCGACCCAAGTACAATATCGGGCATATTTTGACATTCAGATTTATATTGAAAGCTACTTACTTTCCATTCCACAAGAACGCGACATAACTCCAGGACTCTCCATCTTATGCTACTTCTGAAATCATGATTTTGTGAAACAAGTAAATAATTTTCCTTAACACCTCAAATTCAAGCTTTGTCCTCTTAAAGCACGTCTCCTTATTCCAGTAATAGAATCCAGTATGTTGTCGTTGATAATTCTGGAAAATATTGTTTGCAGAGTTATTATTATTATTATTATTATTATTATTATTATTATTATTATTATTATTATTATTATTATTATATATTCCTTTATTTTTATTCTTTTACTTGTTTCAGTCATTTTGACTGCGGCCATGCTGGAGCTCCGCCTTTAGTCGAACAAATCGAGCTCAGAACTTATGCTTTCTAAGCCTAATACTTATTCTATCAGTCTCTTTTGACGACCCGCTAAGTTATGGTTACATTTATACAGAGAAAGTTGGTCTTACAGCAGTTTTGTGGATATTAGGGATATCCCTTCATCAGAGACGATGTGATATGGTTAAATAGAGGGAAATATTAGAGTTCAATATAGGAGTTATTTTGGAAAAGGAACAAACAAGGAGTATAGAGGGAAATAGGAGAATGAATGTAGAGATAAAAATAAAAATGTATAAAGATGTTATAGTTGCAGTGCCATTATCCAAGGAAAGTGGCGTGTAGAAGTGGTATAAATGCTTCCTGGCCGGTATATATAAATTCCAATAAGAGTTCATATTTTGTCATTACAAATGGAAAGAGATGTATGTATTAAAACGAAGAGGTCAGAGGAAAAGGTAAGAAAAGAAAAGGAAAGAAGGAGGAAGAGAAAATGAAAACAAGAAGTGAAAATGAAGGAGTGTTAATTTGGTGGTCAAGATACTAAGAGGGGGATGGGAGAGGGGGATGGGAGAGGGGGATGGGAGAGGGGTAGGAAGAGATATGTGTGAGGTGTGTAGGGTGGGGTGATATGTTAGAATTGCATTAAGGGATGGGTACATAAAAAAGTACAGAAGAGTGTTTTTTAAAGTGAGTAGTAAACCGGAAAACAGAAGGGAATACTAAGAATGGTCAAGTTTCTCTAAATAGACTTATGTGTTTATTCTACTGGTTAATGTGACAGTGTGCGCACGTGTATGCGTATATGCATGTATTTAAGGGTATGCGTGTATGTGCATATATATATATATATATATATATATATATATATATATGGTGGTTGTCTACTCCTTAAACAGAGTTTGACCACCTCCTGCACCTACGCCTTAGCCCTTTCATGGCGTCTGATGTGGCTTTTTAAACCAGACAGTGTTTTGAAAAAACACCCACACAGATTGCACCTCTGATTTGCACTACCAATACCTGCAAGTAAGTTCTGCTCATTGTGGATCCTAACATGTCTTTTAAGACCCCCATTGGATTTGCAAACCCTCTGGCACACATCACATTCAAACGTGTGCACAGACATATAATCAGAATATATATATGTATGTATGTTTGTATATATCTATATATATATATGTATATGTATACTTGTGTGTGCATGTATGCGTATATGTGTATATATGTATATCTGTGTGTGCGTATGTGTATATATACAGGGTCCGGCAAAATGATCTGACACATTTTGGGATTTTAAAAAAAATTAAAAAGTAAAGAAACAAAAAAAAAATTATTTATTTTTGAAAAGTACATATAATGCCATTTTGTTTCATTTGGTTTTAAAAATTAAATCAGTCAAATGGGAGCCGTCATTGTCCATACACTGTCGAAGGCGTTCATGAAAGTTGTCCATAACTCGGCGGATCATTTCATGAGGAATTGCAGCCATTTCTTGACGAATGGCATCTTTAAGTTGTTCAATAGATCGAGGGCGATTAATGTATACCTTTGACTTGAGGTATCCTCAGAGGAAAAAATCGCAAGGATTTAAATCAGGTGATCGGGCGGGCCAACCGATGTCACCACGCAATGAGATTAAATGACCAGGAAGCATCTCCCTCAAAATTCCCATCGCACGTCGAGAAGTGTGGGCTGTTGCCCCATCCTGTTGAAACCAAACATTTTCCGTATCGTGGAGCATAATTTATTTGTCTTTTATTAAACCTACAAATGTGTCAGATCATTTTGCCGGACCCTATATATGTATGCATGCGTACAGGTTTAAATGTACATGTGTGCGTGCGTGTATCTATATGCACTTCTTTCTTTCTTTCTCTCTGATTCCTCTATCCACACTATCACATTAGACCATTAGCCATTAGAATAAATACTTATAGAATAAATATTTATAGAAACTTGACCATTCTTAGTATTCTTCCCTTCCGCTTTGTGGTTTACTATTCATTTTTGAAACCCTCCCTCCTATACCTTTTTCTGTACCCATCTCTTAATGGTATTCTGACATATCACCCCACCCCCACACACCTCACACATATTCATTACTTACATTCTTATCTCTTCCTACCCCTCTCCCATGCCCCTCTTAGTATCTTGACCACCAACTAACACTCTTTTTTCCTTTCCTTACACTTTTTCATTTTCTCTTCCTCTTTCTTTCCTTCTTTTTTCTCACCTTTTCCTCTGAACTCTCTCTTCATTTTAACATACATATCTCTTCTCCTTTCTCTATCCACTTAATACTATCATTATATTCTCAAATTTTCATTCACACCACAACACCTCTTTGAATAAGCAGCACATGGAATCTACGTCTCCACACTTTCCATTTGTAATGACAAAATATGAACTCTTATTGGAATTTACATACCTCGGACAGGAAGCATTTATACCACTTCTACACGTCACTTTCCTTTGATAATGGAACTGCAACTGTAACATCTTTATACATTCTTATTTTTATCTCTACATCCCTTCTCCTATTTTCCTCTATACTCATTGTTTGCTCTTTTTCCAAAATAACTCCTATATTGAACGCTAATATTTCCCTCTATTTAACCATATCACATCGTCTCTGATGAAGGGATATCCCTAATATCCCAGAAACAGCTGTAAGACTAACTTTCTCTGTATAAATGTCCTGTAAACTCCACACAGCTTTGGCTTTGTTGTCTCATTTTATTTAGCATATACATGTTCATACAAGATCCGCATTAGACTCCTCACTCGTATCATTATCGAACCGATAGTTTAAGTACGGTTCTTCCATAGCACTTACATAGCGTTACCTGCCACCTTGGGTCTTCTGGATACCAATACCTCTTTAGTCTTCTGGATACCAATACCTCTTTAGTCTTCTTGAATGAAAAACACCGAAGAGGAGTAACTCTGGGCAGATTTAAAGCCATCGCTTTAACTAAAAATCAGTCAACAAAATTGACCGAGTTGCCCTATCAAATCACCCGGGTGGAATAAAATCAGCAGTATCAGCGCCAAGCAGTGATTAGGCATAAGCGAAATTTAGGTTGGTTAAAATACGCTTTGTGACATATTTCAACTTCTAATGGCAAATCCACTGCCGTTATTGTGAAGAAGAAATTCTCTCGTATGGTAGAAGGTATAAAAACACCATATCTGCTCAGTGCTATAATTCTATAATTTTTAACTAACATGTAACTCATCCATCATACGAATTTTTTGTAACCATAAAGATTTTCCCTGTTCACAATTGAATTAAAGTACCGTCCAGAAGAAACTGTAGCTACGCATTTCATTAGGTGCCTGGTTTTCCACGAGCTCATAGGAAGATTTTCCTATGAAAGCTTCAAACAAAACTGAACAGAAAATTTCTTCGTGCTTGACAATAACATGAAACTTAAACAATTTATGTTAATAATCCTTTCTACTAAAGGCACAAGGACTGAAATTTTGGGGGAAAGAACAAGTCGATTACTTCGACCTCAGTGTTTCAGTGGTACTTAATTTGTCTACACCAGAAGGATGAAAGGCTAAATCGACCCCGCTAGAATTTGAACTGAGAACGTAAAGACGGACGAGATGCCGCTAAGCATTTTGCCCGGTATGCTAACGATTCTGCCTGCTCGTTGCCTGCAATTTTTGTTAATAATGCAAACCGTATGCATTAAATGTATCTTAGAGGAAAAGTGAATATTCACAAAAATATAATTCCTTGGAACAAAAAAAAAAAAACAAAAGAAACAACAAAAATTCGGATAGGTCAATGACTAAAAATTTCAACATGTTTGGATAAAGAAATCACGGAAAATACAAATAATAAAAGATGCATTTAATAAAATAATCATTCTTACAAAAAACTATAAAGGAAAAGGAGAAAGCTAAATGTTTCTAAAAATTGGCAAATGAACCAGCTTCATTGCATTAAATAACAGGGCTACAGTTCCAAGGAAATAGGCCCTGACTGCTTAACTCCAAAGACATATGCAAATAGTAAGTCAGCCGCATTCTTGAGCACTACCTCTCTAGAGAAGTAACAAATAACGATTACATTGTTATAATGGAAAAAGAAATATCAAGTGTAGATAAATATGAGCTTAAACTCTAACAAAATCTTTTAATACTTTTCAAAAGTTTCTTTTTTAAGTGCTTATGCTCCAAGAGTTGAAGGAAGGTATAATATATTCTAGCTATAAACGAGAAATAAAGCAGATTCTAAAGGCCAATATACAAAGTGGAAAATTATCAAAAACGTAGCAGGTGGAAAACTATCACAGCTTCTACAATGTTAAGGCTAAATATTGAAACAGCTACCCGGTCATTCATATGTAAATCTGCTGCTTTGCAAGGCCTTCAACAAAGTTGATAACTGAATGATAAACATCAGATGATTGTCTCGGAATAGTTAGAGAACTTCCTACGTCTACGATAAGGAAACACCATTGATGTGAATCAGAAACTCCATGTTAGTGTGTCAGGATAGATAAGGAATTTAATAGCAAAATCTTTCAAGCACTTCCTTATAAACCATTTAATACATTGAAACCATAGGACAATGATATTTAGGAGCATAGGACACTGCAAATCTAGGAGTCAGGGTGTGTGGCCTAGAGATTAAGAAGTGTTATGATATGTTATACATGCATGCAAAACTATGTGTGTATATACGTACATGCACACATATATATGATATCTAAACACTCATACACACGCACTCTTACACACACACACACGCCTACATGCACACACACTCTTACACACACACACTCCTATACGCACACACACTCTTACACATACACACACACTCGTACATACACACATCTATATAATGACTAAGGTTCTGATCCAGCAGACATGTGACTTCTCAACTATTCTTCATTTGGTCAGGGTGTGACGCAGTGGAGTTCAATCTGAAATCTCATATGGCTGAAACGAACTTCTTAACCGTAGGACCATGCTTGTGCCTCTCGCATTTCTTCTTCTTCTTCTTCTTCTTCTTCTTCTTCTTCTTCTTCTTCTTCTTCTTCTTCTTCTTCTTCTTCTTCTTCTTCTTCTTCTTCTTCTTCTTCTTCTTCTTCTTTTCTCTCTCTCTCTCTCTCTCTCTCTCTCTCTCTGTATATATGTATGAATGTATGTATAAAAATATTTATTAATACACACACACATACACACACATATATATATATATTACATTTGTATATATATATTTATATATTCTTTTATATATGTGTGTGTATACGCATACACGCTCGTACATACGCACAAAACGCACACATATATGTGTGAAGGTTACAGCAAGCTTGTGCAAATCTGGTTATTACAAAACGTTTGAAGAAAAACTAGAGACAAAACAATAAAATTTCATAGCAGAGTAATAAATGTTATGTTATATCTGTGATAATAGAAATTGTCGGTCAATTAGTTTGTTTGCAAGGTACATAAAATCAATGAAGTATGAATAAGAAAAACGAACTCAGTGAACCATGGCCAGGTACACTGATGAAGTAAAGCGTACTTAAGTATACAAAGTCAATGAGGAATGTATAATTGCTTGAAATTAATGAAGAAATATTTATGTGCAATATGTTTGCTTAATTTTCATTCGCGTATACACGCACGCGCATTCACACACATATACAATATATAAACATTCCTTGTTCGTGACACAGTTTCACATTATTTCTCGTTTCACGTGAAACTCAGAGTTTCTCTGCTATGAAACGGTAATGTTGCACACATAAATGTATTCTATCTTACGTATTGAGTACTGTTTGGTGCATAAGTTCTATTGAATCTATCGAACAACTAGGTGGTATGCACAAATACACGGTTCAATTCGTTGTATTTGTTTGCTTTTGCGATGTGTTGCTATCAGAATTTGAGGATGTTAGCAAGTGTAACAATTCTTTGTATTTTAGTAATAGAACTCTTTGTTTATCATGGGGTATGGTTTTCCCCTTCCACACACGCACACACACACACACACACATACACGCACACACACACACACACACACACACATACATACAAAGCCATAATAAATGAATCTGTAATAGCTGAATCCTCTCCATGTACGTTGTAAAAGGAACAAATGGTAGATTCATTGATGCCAAATTCGTGACCCACAGCAGCGAAACTTTCATCGTAAAATATTTTCTTGATTTTCTCTAAAATTCACTCGCCTTCGATTTTTCATAGGATGAGGCGTCTTCGAATTTTTTTTTCTTTTCATAGGCCCCTTGTTGATGGGTACAAGTACGTAGATCTGTATAAAAATATACGCTCGCAGCACAGTCATTTATACGCAAGCGATAGACTATTCATTCTGGGTAGCTGAGCATTTTGGGTGGTTTCCGGGGCGCATTTTTGCAGTAGAAGCGAAATCTTTGACCGATTACCAACCCATGTTACGCTTCTCACAAATCAATGCATGATAAGCGTACCATGGTTTACTACAGAGCGTATCGTGTTATCTCAGATCAGTGATAAATGAATCAGTAGTAAACACACCTACATGTACTCTATTTTATTATCTTTTTTAACAAGGCCTCAGGAGTTGGTGCGAAGAAGGAAAGAAAATATCTTCAAACCTGAGGCCTGATCCGAATGCTTGCGACATTGAACTTTAAAGGCAATTGTAGTGCCAAGTCGAGATGTTAAACCGACGACGAAGTACTTTATAAGCCATTTCAGGATTTGAACTCAGAACGCAAAAAAGCCAGAATAGGTATCCAATCCGATGTACCAACAACTTTGCCAATCAACCGCCCTAGAATGGTATATTTTTATCGAAAAATTATATAGGGCGAATTTGATTTCAGAGCGTAGAAAACTGGAACAAATACTACAAGACATTGTATCCGACGATCATAACCAATTCATCATTAGTGTGTATGTGTGTGTGTTTGTGTATGTATGTGTGTGTGCACGCACGCGCGCGAACGTGTGCATGTGTCTATGTATGTGAGTGTGTAACAGTGTATTGCGATATATGATGTGATGTGGCCGTTAGAATTATTAATGTTGTAATTCGCTTGTCAATACAGTATAGTGTACTTCTGGTTCTTTGGGGATTTATATTAAGATACAAGTAACTGTCAGTTTTCCGCTATATATTTTTGTTATTTCCTTGTTTAGTTACTGCACGGTCGATTCTATTTCTGCTGTTTAAGTACCGGTACCGGGGCGATTCCTCTGAGATTGTCCTTAGCTGTAATCGGGCTGGCTATTTTAGTTACGTAGTTTCGGTTGTAATTCTTATGTTGCTTTTGGGTGTTTGTAAAATCATTTCTATGTAATGCAGTATCAATGTTGGTGATTATAGTCAGTGGCGCAGCTTCATGTGTGCCGTCCTGGTAGCCCTTTGGTTTGCCGTCTTTACCGGACTAATACAACATATACAAGCTTATACAACAGATCTCAAAGTATTGTTCCCATGAAAGCGTTGCCCGGGATGGACCGCCCGCATGACACCCCAATCCTTGGTTACGCTATTGATCATGGTCTTATCTCATTCTGCGAAGTGTAATTTCATCTTTTGCTTTAGCGATTATTTTATGTTGTGTGCTTCAGCGAGGCCTTGTAATGATATGCAAGTGGTTAGAGAAAAGTGAGGGAATTGTTTAACATGGAGGTGTGTAGAACAGTAGGTGATGAACGGATAGGTTATTTGGATATGTATGCCTGTCGTTGTGAGTTGTTTATAATATAAAGGGCACTAGCGTAGCTAGAAGGGGGCGGTCCGCTCCGAGCGGCAACACTTTTGGGTCTGCTGTAGGCAATATTTATTTATGTGGGGGCCCGCGGACGGCAAATTGAAGGGCTGCCCCGGGCGGCACACACTCTAGCTACGCTAGTGATAAAGGCAGTTTAGTCGCAATGTTAAGTCACGTCCAGTGCTATGTGTCTTGGTTTTCCACCATCATTTAATACAGAAATTAACGTCACCATGATAGTAACTGGCTATGTGTTATGGTACTGTGGCTCGTGCAAGAGAGTTAATGAGATTGGTAGAAATATGTATAAGTTTTATACATTAAGGAGTTTTTTTGTTGTTGGATTTTATCTGGTACACTTGCATTTCAAGTACATTGACGTGAACTTTTTATACTACTGGCGTGTTATATATAGTATCAATTCCTTCTGATGATGGCACTCCGTCGCTTACAACGTCGAGGGTTCCAATTGATCCGATCAACGGAACAGCCTCCTTGTGAAATTAACGTGCAAGTGGCTGAGCACTCTACAGACACGTGTACCCTTAACGTAGTTCTCAGGGATATTCAGCGTGACACAGTGTGACCAGGCTGGCCCTTTGAATTACAGGCACAACAGCAGCAGGAAGTAAGAGTGAGAGAAAGTTGTGGTGAAAGAATACAGCAGGGTTCGCCACCATCCGCTGCCGGAGCCTTGTGAAGCTTTAGGTGTTTTTCGCTCAATAAACACTCACAACACCCGGTCTAGGAATCGAAACCGCGATCCTTTAACCGCGAGTCCGCCGCCCTAACCACTGGGCCATTGCGCCTCCACATCAATTCCTTACATAAGCAACAATAAACATATGAATTCTCCCGCAAGTGTCGTTTGTTTTGTTTAGTTTTCTAAGGTGTAATCTAGAATTTAAGAGAAATACTTTTTGCATCCAGAATATTAGTGCTTGACTGAAGTGTTTCATGCCAAATATAAAGAGTCTTTTTTTTTTCTAAAAATAATAGTCAGGATAATCTTCGAACTTCTCTAGGCCAATGTTTGTTGATAAAATAAAGTGCATAGGTTGTGAGTCTGATTGTTGAAATTCTGCCAAGAGATGATCAAGCAATATGTTTATTATGTAGTTCAGGCTGCAACACAGAAGGCGTGACGAGAGAAGTAGAAGCTGCTTCGATATAATTTAGGGAATGTTACAATGTTCGGAACAGGAGCAGCAATAGTAGAGAGAAAACAAATTGTCTATGGACTAGTTATTGTAAATCCGTAGCGTGTTGATAAGTGAAATTTCGTAAATTACTTACAAACAGTCGAGAATATTTGTATGTGTATCAATTGCACCGTCTTAGCACTCTAAACTCGGGTACATATGTACTTGGTAGAGAATTAGTAGCTGTTAAGAGCGAAGATATTCACTGGTTTTGAAGAGGCAGCCTAAACTTTAAGATGCACTACTGGTTATGTTATCGAAATAGTAAAAATCCTCTATGTACAATGAACTTAGAACTGGATTGACCCTGTAGAGGTGACCTTGCCTTTGAGATGCAGTATTTATTATGCTTTAAATGCTGTTGTGCCTTCTATATTCAGCGAATTTGACATAATTTTCTCTTCATGATGAGGATATGAAAATATGTATGAGGTGGATATGAGAATCTGTATTTCCTTGTTATTTGTCGTAAGTGTAATTTGTAATACGAGTTGAGGAATGAGATTTGGTTAGCATGTGGCTATTACAAAACGATGTCATTCATAATAATAATAATAATGCTTGTCTGATAAAAAGTGCTTTAGATTCTGTGTAACACATACGCAGAAAAGGTGAAAAAAACCTAAGAGAGGTTTTCTCTCAATAGGATTGCTTGAGGTTTGGAGTAGCAATGAAAAGACAACTGAGGCGAACCTGGGTGATAGAATATGAATCGAAAATTTGAACTACAATTGAGTGAAGCGGCAGTAAATTTCCAATCGAAGAGAAGAAAGGTAGATAGAACTCTTTGGAGGATAGGTATAGCTGGGGGTACTTTTACCGGCGCATGGTTCCGGATTCTGTTCCACTGTGTGGCACCTTGGGCAAGTGTCTTCTGCTATAGCCTCGAGTCGATCAAAAGCCTTGTGAGTGGATTTGGTAGACGGAAACTGAAAGAAGCCCGTCGTGCATATATATATATATATATATATGTGTGTGTGTGTGTGTGTGTGTGTGTGTGTGTGTGTGTGTGTGTGTGTGTGTGTGTGTGTGTGCGTGTGTCTTCGTGTTTGTCTTTGTCCTCAACCACAGCTTGACAACCGGTGTTAGTGTGTTTACGTCCGCCGTAAGCTAGCGGTTCGTCAAAAGAGACCGATAAAATAAGTACCATGCTTCAGATAAAATAAGTACTGGGGTCGATAAATTCGACTGAAAATTTTTCGAGGTGCCCCAGCATGGCCATAATCTAATGACTGAAACAAAAAGATAAAAGAGAATTTTTCAAGTTATCCATACTAATAGCGTATAAAAGTCTTGTAAAGAATTTTTTTCCTATTCAATTTATTTTATTTAGTGTATGGATTATGTTGTTGTTGGCACTCCGTCGCTTACGACGTCGAGGGTTCCAGTTGATCTGATCAACGGAACAGCCTGCTCGTGAAATTAACGTGCAAGTGGCTGAGCACTCCACAGACACGTGTACCCTTAACGTAGTCCTCGGGGATATTCAGCGTGACACAGTGTGACAAGGCTGACCCTTTGAATTACAGGCACAACAGAAACAGGAAGTAAGAGTGAGAGAAAGTTGTGGTGAAAGAGTACAGCAAGGTTCGCCACCATCCCCTGCCGGAGCCTCGTGTAGCTTTAGGTGTTTTCGCTCAATAAACACTCACAACGCCCGGTCTGGGAATCGAAACCGCGATCCTATGACCGCGAGTCCGCTACTCTAACTACTGGGCCATTGCGCCTCCACGTATGGATTATATATATACATAAAAAGGTATCAGTAGCAAGGTCATTCATAACCTGATGGTAGACAGTTGACTACCAAAGAAATGTAAACAAAAGATCTAACTTTAAATCATAAAAACGCAGTGCAGCCAACCGTTGGCAGCGTTACTCACTATATTCCACGGAGAACGGGAGAAGTATCCTCTAGGTTATTCAAATGTTTTAGATGCTAATGTTTATATTTTTAGTGGCATTATTCAAATTTCTTAAATGCTTTGGTTATACATACATACATATATACACGCACACATGCTTACACACACACACACACACACACACACACACACACACACACACACACACACACACACACACACACACACACACACACACACACTCTTACATTTTCGAATGTGTGTGCGCGCTTTCGCTCGAATATGTTCTTTATCCCTCTCCCTTGCGTTCTTTCTTACGTTCTCTCTCATTCTCTTTTTCTGTCACTGGGAGACAAATCAATGAATTCTTAAACAGCCCAGTTTAGTGAAAATAAAGAATTTTAAAAATGGGAAACATCTAGCATGGAGAACAAAAATGTTTTGTTAAGGTTTATTTTTTCCCGTTAAAATTTATTCTTTGTTTGTAGCAGATCTGTTTAAATATACAGCAGAGGAATACATGTACAAATACGTAGATAAATTTACATATATATTCATACATTATATGTACGTGGCAAACTTTCAAAGAATACGGTTTACAACAGACGCCACGTTTGCATCATGCAGGCGATGTTACAGATTTTTCTATCTTCTAATATATATATATATATATATATATATATATATATATATATATATATATATATATATATATATAAATATATATATATATATATATAAAAACAAATAGTAAATGAGTATATGCATATATACGTACAGGTATGTGCATACCGACATCCACTTGTATGTATAGGTGCATATCTGGGTACAGGACATTGCAAACAAAACGTAGACGAGAAAACACACAAGCCACATAGAGAACATTCTACTTCATCAGCTACCCCCGTTTTAACACCGGCGTTTCGAAGAGCTATATATATATATATATATATATATATATATTTGTGTGTGTGTGTATGTATGTATGTATTACCGGCATTCCGTCGGCTACGACGACAAAGGTGAAATTAACAGCCTCCTTGTGAAATTAACGTGCAAGTGGTCATGCACTACCTAGGCACATGTATCCTTAAAGTAGTTCTCACACGCCTTCACAAGTGTAGCAGTATATATATTCTTTTATTCTTTTACTTGTTTCAGTCATGTGACTGTGGCCATGCTAGAGTAGTGCCTTTAATCAAGCAAATCGCCCTGCGACTTATTCTTTGTAAGCCTAGTACTTATTCTATCGGTGCCTTTGGCCGAACCGTTAAGTCATGCGGATGTAAACACACCAGCATTGTTTGTCAAGCGATGTTGGGGGATAAACACAGACACATAAACATATACACATACATACATACATACATACATACATACACACACACACACACACACACACACACACACACACACACACACACATATATATATATATATATATATATATATATATATATAACGTGAGAGAGTTAGGGGTTGGGGGTACAACCCACTAAGGGATAGTATCTATCCAGTATACTGCTGGGAGGGTACCCAATTATTGCTACGCTAGTGCTATACTAGGTGCAATCAATGGGAGCGGGTAAAAGTGGAGGTTTTACCCAAAATTTGTGTAACAATTAGAAAATGGAGGATAATATGCTGAACCCAACTACTTGCAGACGGTGTATCCCGTTGAATTCATTAATTTAATTCATAGCAAAAGTGACAAAGGGAGGAAGAAAAGAAAAAGAAAGAAAGAACCAAAGCACAGGTGTCCATGGCAGACTATCTTATTTTGCCAACATGGTTTACATATAGAAGTACAAAGTACATAAGGAATTAGAGGATGAACAGAAGTTTAATCTTACAGCTGTTACGGCCTAGTTTTGGCAGACCCCATTCTATCCGAATATTCCTTTCCGGAGTGATTATCGGGTGACATTTTGAAATGGGGTTACATGCCCGAACCTCTAGGCCTCTTCAGAGATTCACAAAGGGTTACATACAGATGTAGAGCAAGAGGTAAAAACAGAGGTGTGGTAGAGACCAGAAGAAAAACAACAGCAAAAATAAGATAGAAATAAAAATAAAAATACAATTGAAATCAAAATATAAATAAAAATAAAAAATAAAAATAAAAAATACAAATAAGGGTACAGGAGGAAAAAAATAATAATAGTAGTAAAAAAGAATACATAAATGAAGGTATAGCATGTGGGACATGCAAACATATAGAAAAGATATATGTCAAAAAACCCTTAGAAACACAAGGCACCCAAAAAGCCTACAAACATTATATATACATATACATATACACACACACATATATACGACAGGCTTCTTTCAGTTTCCGTCTACCAAATTCACTCACAAGGCTTTGGTCGGCCCGAGGCTATAAGTAGAAAATACTTGCCCAAGGTTCCACGCAGTGGGACTGGATCCGGAACCATGTGGTTGGTAAGCAAGCTACTTACCATATATATATATATATATATATATATATATATATATATATATATATATATATATATATATATATATATATATATATATATATATATATATATATGCACACACACAAACAAAATGCTACACTTGTGAAGGCGTGTGGCTTAGTGGTTAGGGTATTCGGCTCACAATTGTAAGGTCGTGCGTGTTGTGGCCTTGAGCAAGACACTTTATTTTCCTTGTTACTCCAGTCCATTCAGTTGGTAAAAATGAGTAGTACCTATATTTCAAAGGGCCAGCCTTGTTACACTCTGTGCCACGCTGAATCACTCTGAGAACTACGTTAAGAGTACACGTGCCCGGGGAGTGCTCAACCACTTGTACGTTAATTTCACTAGGAGGCTACTCCGTTGATCGGATCAGCTGGAACCCTCGTCGTCGTAACCGACAGAATGCCAGTAATACCAGACCTTGTTATTGTGTGGACCGATGTCCACGTCGACAGGCTGCTGGTATGCATGCTCTCAGCTACTTAGTTTAAACCAGGACTGTCCAAACTGTGATATCACTTTGATGTAGCAGTTAGTACGATTATATGATTTGTAGCAGACGCAGCACACGAATCCCGTAGCCGATGTTATAGCTTTTTTTCTGTTTTCTTTTTCTCTATGTTAGATATATATATAGAACCATAAGTTAATACTGTGTTGACTAAGATATTTACGAATGACCTTGAAACTGAGAAATGTCGCAATCTATCTGATAATGAAGGCTAAAAAGGCTGATGTTTATTCAAGATAATGCAAACTATGTAGATTACTTAAGTAGTTGTATGCTGTCAGCTTAATGTGACAGTCCCCTGAAGGAAATAATACTACTGTTGGTTAGACCTAGGAAGCTGCACCGCTTCCTGTCGGCCTTGACACATTTCCTGTGTCCTTATGTTCACAAAGGGGAGATTAATGTGGATTACTGTTGTTACATTTCATTTGCTGTTTGTATTTTCGATTTGTTACTTTCTAACATTGTCACAATACTACAAATTCTAAAGTAAAAGTATAGTTGATCATATTGACCTCATCAAAGTACCTCTTTATCAGTACTTTCTATCGAACTCACTGAACGCAGAAGATAAAACAGCATACTTCAATAACACAATGACCGGTGTTCTATAGTTTCTGACACTACTCATTATTCTCATAATATTATGACATAATGGTGCATCGATATAAATAAAATATTACAACTTGCATGTTGAGACATATAAACAGCGTGGTTCCATCGTTTGATCTAGATTCAAATTGATACAAAGCTCATCTTTGTGAGCTTTCTTTAGCCTCTGTGAGATAACTCAAAGATACATTGTCTCGTTTTCTAACGACAACCTGAACCCATTCTCACTGGAACATTGCGAAATTGGTTAAGTAAATATGTCAGAGGAAGTCTTGGCTTAGATGAACTAAATGCTAGCAGCAGAGATTTTCTTTCGGTATATTTTTGAAATAAACTTACTATTAGAAGGCCAGGAATTCAGTATTTTACCGAGTTTGTTGGTATACTTTAGATTTTTCTTCCAATTAAATAATGGTAGTTTGATTCTAAAGTGTATGGGCTTAGGAATGTGTATACTATATTTCTCTAAGAGGTAGCACAGATTATGTACAGACAGTAAATATGAAATTTATTGAAGCATCCTTTTTATTGTGATATCTAATTTTGGTCGGTCTTGTTCTTCTATGAATAATGTGTGTGTGTGTGTATATAGGCATGTATGTGTGCATGTATGTGTGTATGTATGTATATATATATATATATATATATATATATATATATATATATATATATATAATAATTTTCCCAGAGGATGTAGCAACCGTTACCAATATAGCATAAGAACTTACCTTAGGAGATCATTAACTAGATTCCTTAAGGGTCGTTCTCACAGTTTATATTTATATTATAAGGTTTTTAAACTTTTAAATTTTCATATTCAAAAGAGACAGAGACTTCAAATTCGATATATCGATTTATTCACCACTCTATGTTAACATTTCTGTGCCAAACTTATCCAGTGACTGGTCCATTGGATTTAGACATTTGGGACTTCTTCAGGAGTGGTTACCTTTCGAACAAAACACGAAAAAACACATACATAACTATTATTAGACCTAATAATAGTTATGTATGTGTTTTTTCGTGTTTTGTTCGAAAGGTAACCACTCCTGAAGAAGTGCCAAATGTCTAAATCCAATGGACCAGTCACTGGATAAGTTTGGCACAGAAATGTTAACATAGAGTGGTGAATAAATCGATATATCGAATTTGAAGTCTCTGTCTCTTTTGAATATGAAAATTTAAAAGTTTAAAAACCTTATAATATATATATATATATATATATATATATATATATATATATATATATATAAAGAGAGAGAGAGACATACATATGTATGTATCTTTTACTTGTTTCAGTTATTGGACTGTGGTCACACTAGGGCACCTCCTTGAAAGGTTTAGTCAAACAAATCCACCCCAGTACTTGCATTTTGAAGTCTAGTATTTCTTCGGTCTCTTTTGCTGAAACTGCTAGCTTACGGGGACGTAAGCAAACCAACACCAGTTTTCAAACGTTGGGATTATGCACAAACTCGAAGACGCGCGCGCACACACACACACACATTATACGACTGGCTTCTACGTAGTTTCCGTCTACGAAATTCACTCACAAAGCATTGGTCGGTCCGGAGCTATAGTTGAAAACACACAGTCTCATGCATAACTATATATATGTATGTACTTCTAAAAATTGAACAGTAGAATACAAGAAAACTAATGATGGTCTCCGTTTGCAAATAATAAGTAGAAATTGTTCACAAAATGAAGTAATGTGGAGAGATCTGATGAGGAAGTTGAAAGATCTCATCAGTGAAAGGCTTTGCTCGTAATGTCTGATATTTCCTTTCACGGCAAACTATTTTATTCTTATATTTGCCACTTAAATGTGGCTGACCCCTAAAGGTGGATGTTACTGTTGCTTTTAGCCCCAGGAGAACATCTCCTCCAGCTGTCTATTGACACACATCTGTGTCCTGTCTGTATTTGCAAAGGGAAGTCATCCTTCCCATCTTGATCTGCGATACGTACGGACTCGAGTTTCTGGGTATTTACCCGTCCTCAGCGTACGACAATCGCCGACCTTCGATGCGAAAGATATCCCGATGCAAATACATTTATCTTTTTCCAGTGAAATTATTCACTGATCTCGAAAAAGTGAAAACAAGCAATGTTAAATCTCCGAACAAGGTATTAACAGTAGCTGCACGACAAGGTGAAGTATATTTGCCACTTAAATGTGGCTGACCCCTAAGGGTGGATGTTACTGTTGCTTTTAGCCCCAGGAGAACATCTCCTCCAGCTGGCTATTGACACACATCTGTGTTCTGTCTGTATTTGCAAAGGGAAGTCATCCTTCCCATCTTGATCTGCGATACGTACGGACTCGAGATGTGTGTCAATAACGTACGGACACAGATGTGTGTCAATAGCCAGCTGGAGGAGATGTTCTCCTGGGGCTAAAAGCAACAGTAACATCCACCCTTAGGGGTCAGCCACATTTAAGTGGCAAATATACTTCACCTTGTCGTGCAGTTACTGTTAATACCTTGTTCAGAGATTTAACATTGTTTATTTTATTCTTGTTTGAGAAGTTTTCATGATAAAGAGCCGTGAATTGTTTCTTTTTATTATTTTGTAGTTATTTATAGCCAGATAAACCGGGTCATTCGAGATTGAAGAAGCTTGTCATAATATCTTGTTCCCAATGGTTTCATATTACATCAACCAAAATTTAGAGACTAAATATATATGTAGCAATTTATTTTGAAATAACCATGAAGAAATTCTTCAGAAAACTGTATCAAGAATTTAGCTTTTCTAATCTCCCATGGACATTGATTGAGATAGATTCATTTACTGAAGAATTCAGGGAATTTTTCCTTTTACTAATGTAGTAACAGGATTAAACATTTTCTTTATGAACGTAAGTTATGGGTATGTGTGCATACATGCAAACATGTATACGTATTTATATATATATATATATATATATATATATATATATATATATATATATATATAAATATATATATATATATATATATATATATATATATATATATATACATATATATAGGGTGAGGAGCACTCATGCGTGCGTGTGTACCCGCGTGCGCGCAGATGCGTGTGCTTGTGTGTGTGGCTATAATGTATAGATTGCAAATCACTATGTCACTTATTTTATCGAACTCAAAAATAAATCTCAGGACGAAAAATAAAAACAACACGATGAAATAATTGCAAATAAATAAAATAGATGAAACTAAATATTGTGAAATTCTTAATCCTGTTTTCGAATGTTTTTGGCAACTCAGCCAAAATATAATATTGCGACTTGTGGAAAGTAAAAGAGAAACATTTAGGCTGAAATTGAATTCTTATTTTACATTGAATTCTATTATAAATAGTCTGCATCTGGCCCTGTTCCTAAATCATATATCGTTATTTACAAATTGTGCCAAAGTTAGCGAAATAATCTGTTATTTAATGTTTGCGTAAGCTACCCGTCTCATTTTGTGACATTGCAGTACAAATATACGAAGCTCAATATACCTATCATGACTACCCGTCTGATAAGGTACACCCGGAACATGCATCACAACCATATGTGCACGACACGGTGATCTCATATCAAGATAAACAGCGCATTACTTTATAAGTGGGGCCCAGTTAGAATTTTCTTCAGGTCGAGTAGCTCATCCCGTTCAAATGTCCCTGAATAAGGTTTGTTTAAAGATGTTGAACGAAACATCCATGTTTCCAGAGGTGTATGATTCAAACCCCAAAGAATTCCTCTTAACATATGGCTATGATTCTCACCCACTACTTCTGCTCGTGATCAGAGATGCACATATCTTCTGCAACTAAGGGACATGCTCAACTGGTTAAGCAACTGACAAGCAAATCTGTGGTATTGAGCAGAATATTTGCTGTAGTCCATAGGGAAAACATGTATGTGATAACACTTCCACGCAGTTAAGATCAGAAGCCATGACAGTCATTGCCCGGTACTGCATTATTATTATCATCATCATCATCATCATCATCATCATCATCATCATCATCATCATCATCATCATTATTATTATTATTATTATTATTATTATTATTATTATTATTATTATTATTATTATTATTATTATTATTAAGGCGAGCTGGCAGAATCGATAGCAAACTAAACGAAATACTTAGCGGTACTTCACCAGCCGCTACGTTTGAGCTCAAAATCTCCCAAGGTTGACTTTGTCTTTCATCCTTTGGGGGGTCGATAAAATAAGTACCAGTTAAACACTAGAATCGATGTAATCGACTCATCCCCTCCCCCAAAACTGCTGCCTTCTTGAAAAATTTGAAGCCATTATTATTATTATTATTATTATTATTATTATTATTATTATTATTATTATTATTATTATTATTATTGTTGTTGTTAACGCGACGAGCTGACAGAATTGTTAGCACGCCGAAAGGAATGCTTAGTGGTATTTCGTCTGCCGCTATGTTCTGAGTTCAAATTCCGCTGAGGTCGACTTTGCCTTTCAGCCTTTCGGGGTCGATTAAATAAGTACCAGTTACGCACAGGGGTCGGTGTAATAGACTTAATCCCTTCTCCCGAAATTTCAGGCCTTGCGCTTATGATAGAAAGTGATTATTACTATTATTAATATTATTATTATTATTATTATTATTATTATTATTATTATTATTATTATTATTATTATTATGTTGTTGTTGTTGTTGTTTTAATCATAACTCACGCAATTATGATAGACTCTATTTTGTTTAGTCTTTCGACTTCTCTCCCCACCTTTCTCTCTCCTTACTTTCCTTGTACTTTCTCTCGTGCACTCTCTCATTCTCACTCACTCATTCTCTCTCTCTCTCTCTCTCTCTCTCTCTCTCTCTCTCTCTCTCTCTCTCTCTATATATATATATATATATATATATATATATATATATATATATATATATGTTCTACTCTCCCTCTTTTTGACGTTTATTAAATCTCTCTAATCCTGTAACTTTCTTCTTATTTGTTAATCTCTCTCTTCGGTTTGTTATTCTCGCTCTCATACACTCTTTCCTCGTCTATTCCGTTTCGTTCCTTCTACTCTTATAGCTTCGGGGTATTTTGCGTTTCAATCATTTTAAGGGAGCCAATTTTTCTTCAAGGTCATGTGACTGCATCATGACAGCATTCTAATAGGATCAACAATAACAATAGCAAAAACAACAACAGCAGCAGCAGAAGCAGTAGCAATAGCAGCAGCAGCAGCAGCAGTAGCAGTAGCAGCAGCAGCATTCAGCAACGACAGCAACACCAATAGCTACGACTGCTACAAGTACAAAAATGGTTACATTTAAAATGGAGCTGGATCGCTTGCTTTGGAAATTTTTCAGCAAACTTAACAGATCCAAGCGTTATTTGTGCTTATTGACACGTTGTTTCGCCCGAGGAAATATCGTTCGTACCGGAAGTGGCTTTCTGCACGCTATTCACTTACCGTAGAATTACGGAAACCAACGACAAAGTTAAATAAGAAAAAAAAGTTAATAAGCAATAATTAAGAATAAAAGATTTACTGCTTTAAATTGGCATCAGAATTTGGCATTAAATTAAACTGTATATATCCTCTCTGGATGTAGATTGAATTATATAGTGTTACCTGGAGGGCCTAAAGATGAGGAGGAATATCAATTCGTGAATGGTTTGGGATATGTGGATTCGAGAATACTTTAGAATGATTTTTCTGTTAATACGAGTGAACATATCGGCGTGTACAACTGTGTGTGCGCGTGCGTGTGTATGTATGTCTATATGTATATATATGTGTGTGTGTGTGTGTGTGTGTGTGTGTGTGTGTGTGTGTAAACATACATTTATATTGACATGCACACACACGTATATAAATGTGTATGTTTGTGTTGTGTGTGTGTGTTTGTGTGCGTGTATTTCTTGTGTGATATATGTAAGTATGTGCAAATGCATTGTATGTTGTTTCAAGTATATAAATGAACGAATGGATGTTTTAGACATGAAGATAATGGCGAAAGCATACTGGTGTAGTCTAAGTAGTTTTTAAAGTAGATGCACGTTTGTGTGTACCTTTGTAGAATGAGTTGCACAAAGTCTTTTACGCTACGAACACACACACACACACACACACACACACACACACACACTGGACTTGAGCCTAAATCCTTTGAAATACAAGTCCGAGACCGTACCAAGTGGCAGTGTTCCATCACCATCAGAACCAAAAACATCGAAACCACCAGAAGAGAAAAGGAAGAAAATAAACGAGACACAGCATTATGCATAGATGAACCTGATGAGACCCAGACTGCATAATTAAAGCCCCACCCATGAGGGACAGTAGCAGGATGGGTCGAAAAGACCGTTGTGCAAAATAAAGATTAATACCAAATCCATCTTCTGGTAACTTTATCAATTATCATTATCTCAATTAACACTGCGAAGTTCCTGAAGTAGATCCAACGGAAATATACCCCGACTGCGGATGGGACCAGGTAGCCCAAACTGTGCTAGTGCTCTACTCAACACTTCAACACACTAATCTACATATACCCATTAATCTAAAATATTATAAATATGTGTGTGTGTGTGTGGGGGGGTGTATAACTCCAAGTTTCGGATGTCGGGGCACAAACCCAGGCCGGCATCTCTTCAGTTATCGGGCCATCGAAAAAAATGCTATGAAAATGACCGTTAAACAAAGGAAATTATTGTGTGATTGACCGTTATTAAAACAGAAGAGCTATTAGAATGACCGCTAAGAAAGGGGAGGGACTAAAGGCAAAGGAGTAAAAATGTACATAGTAATCGCGTAAGCGTGCATGTCCATACATACACATGCACGCCCGCACACGCACGTACATGCACCCTCACATGAAACACACATGCTCACCCACACATTCGCCAAAAAATATATACATACCCGCATACACGCTCGCACACACACACAGGCGCGCACAAAAAAAGGTTCATACACACGTCTATATACGCACATGCACAAGAAAAAACAGGGTTAAAGGCAAAATACAGAAAAATGTGTAAAAAAAAGTGTAAAAGTTAGCAATAAGAGTAAAATACGTCTATCTATATAGATCGATCGATAGATAGATAGATAGAAAGATACAGTACATACGAGTAAGTACACCATTATAAGAACTCTACAGTTTTTGTTTTTGGATAA
>NC_142929.1:107551785-107576785 GCF_046866305.1 Octopus bimaculoides
CGCCGGGAAATGTCAAGAAAATTCATTATCTTGAGCATGAGGATCGTCGAAGGACAATCAACGTTATTGCTGATGTTGTTGGTCTGTTGTATGGGTCCGTGCAAACAATCCTAACGTCTGAATTGAACATGCGGCGTGTCTCTGCAAAGTTTCCACCACCCCCCGCCTGCTGACCACTGAGCAGATAGAACAACGCCTCGAAGTCTCTCATTCGTCCGCGTGCTGCTGATGACTCATCCTTCATGTCGAAGATCATCACAGGTGACAAGAGTTTCGTCTACGGGTAAGACCCCGAGATGAAGCAATTGTCGTCGCAATGGAAGAGCCCTTCATCTCCACTACCGAAGAAGGCACGACAGAGCCACAGCTCATTCAAGAGCATGCTTATCGTTTTTTCTGACATCCGCAATATTGGGCATCGAGAATTCGTCTCCCAGAGCCAGACCGCAAATCGAGCGGTCTACTGCGACGCTTTGAAGCGTTTGAGGGAGGATATTCGGCGAAAGTGACCGGATCTGTGGTGTGCGAAGAATTGAATTCCTCACGACGATAATGCTCCCTGTCACCGGGCTCTCCTCACTCGTGAGTTTCTCGCCCAAAGCAACATGGTATCGCTTCACCAGATTTAGCAGATTTCCATGCCTTTCCCAAGATGAAAATGCAGCTCAAAGGTTGCCGTTTTAACACTGTGTCGAGATTAAGAGCGAATCGCAGAAGGTCTTCAACTCACTTACGGAAACGACTTCCAGGCCGGATTTCAAAAGTAACAGGGACGCTGGAACCGGTGTATTGTTGCGAAACGTGAGTATTTCGAAGGAGTAGGTAAATAAGTTATTTTTCATAGAACATAACTAGTCAGTGGACTTTTTGGTACCACCTAGTAGATAGATAGATAGATAGATAGATAGATAGATAGATAGATAGATACTTATGTATATAAGTAGTTATACTTTGGGTATACGCCACGTAGGTGTTCATCGACTTTATTGAACGAAGTACCTTTTGAAAAGTCACCTGACAAGACACATCTGCACTGATGATGCTCCACATCCGCGAGAGACGACCAGTTTATGCCCACAGATTGCAAATTGCATCTTTTGACCCACTCTAAAAGCACGAGCATGTATGAAAGAGGATCTTTAAAATCATATTCGATTAGACGTTAACACATGTAAGTATCTACTCTGTTGCCTCCGTGCATTTCACAAAATAACTGGAATCATGCCTAAATCAGAAAATATTACATTAGTATAGCAGCATTGCTCTGAAATAGTATTCTATTCATTTTTTCTTTAATATAGTGATGTAGTATTTATTTATAACACAATCGATCCGTTGCTCTCCTTGCATAGTATTCTTTGTTATATAACTAATGTATGATAATATTTTGCTTTGCACAATTATGTATTCACTACATTAATCTTCGAAACATTTCAATATATATTTAAAAGTAAAATTAAATTAAGTTTTAACTGTTGCGGTTATAGATTGCTAGAGGTTTAAGTGTTAGTTCCGCCAATGACCGAGCTAATTGGGCAAACGTCATCAGTTTCTGTGTCTTTCCAGAGATTTGGAAAAGCAATCGTAACAGCGATTGATTGACCGATTTATGAATGGAGAGTACATAATTACGCTAGGTTTACAAAAAACAATATTCATTATTTGTAACAATGCAATGCGTACGCTTGTGTATTGGTTGTGTCTCTGTGTTTGAATATACACATGTGTGTATTTGAATATACGCGTATGTGTTGAGTGGCAGAGAGAGAGAGAGAAAGATAGAGAGGGAGAGAGAGAGAGAGAGAGAAAGAGAGAGAGAGAGAGAGAGAGAGAGAGAGAGAGACAGAGAGAGAGAGCAAGTGTATGCGTATGTATAGTGTTATGTGTTATAGTTCGTCTATCGACGAAGGTATGCTGAAAAGTTCCTGGCTTTAAGGGGATCGTGAAAGGCCTGGCTGGAGGCCCAACCTTCTGAGTTCTTTTCCACGGGTTAGAAAACCCGAAAAACCGCTGCAATAAGTGTGTGAATCTGAGAGAGGAATATGTTGAATGAAATCATAATTAACTGATCCTCTTGTATTTTCTTTTACTAAGAGCCAAGAACATTTCAGTACTCCCTCATATAGTTTCCATATTCCTCCTGAGGTCTGAATCATACCCGCCGAGGAGTATCACTTACCACTGCATAGAAATCTTCCTAAAACTTGACATTCATTCAAACACATGGTTATGCAGCCACACCACTCAATAAATATGCAACACTATATTTATTTGTTTGAATATATCCGCTAATTTACTGCTTCACTACTCGAAGTTTCGTCTTGTGGGGCGACCTAGTGAAAATCCCACTTTAGTGAAAAAAATAAAGATGTATGTATGTATATATATATATATGTGTGTGTGCGTGTGAGTGTGTGTAAATATGTATAATATGTATGTACATATGTATATATGAACGTACGTATGTATGTATTCTTTTATTGTTTTATTTGTTTCAGTCGTTTGACTGTGGCCATGCTGGAGCACTGCCTTTTAGTCGAAGAAATCGACCCCAGGACTTATTCTTTGTAAGCTTGGTACTTATTTTATCGGTCTAAACATACAAGCATCGGTTGTCAAGCAATGGTGGAGGTGACAAATACAGACACAAAGATACACACACACACACACACACACACACACATATATATATATATATATATATATATATATATATATATACACACGACGAGCTTCTCTCAGTTTCTGTTTACCAAATCCACTCACAAGGCTTTGGGCGGCCCGAGGCTATAGTAGAAGACACTTGCCCGAGGTGCCACACCGTAGGATTGAACCCAGAACCATGTGGTTGGAAAGCAAGCTTTTTACTACACAGCCACGCCTGCGCCTATATGTATGTATGTATGTATGTATGTATGCATGTATGCATGTATGTATGGTCTTCATTTCACGTCAACAATAATTCTAGACAAGTGAGAAGAAAAATAATTTTCACTCGATCTGTCAAAGGCCTAAGCTCATTGCACAAGTACCTTGATTTTCTGGTATCAGAGACTTACAGAGTCGATGCAGCACAATAAATTTTCCGTTTTTTAATTTTTTTTTATTAATCACTGGAACAAGGATAGCCAATGAGTTTTTCAGGATTTCTAAGACTGGTAATATTAATGTAGGCTAGAGCCTGCAGAAAATGAAAGAAAATATAAGTGAAATTCCTGATAAGAAATAATTCGGTCAATAATTGGGTATTGCGATAGCAAAGAATATTAAATAGAAAATAATGTGTACGTTAGATATAACTGGGTGGAAGAGTATGCAGTCAGTTAGTTCAGAAGAACAATGGGTATTGGAGTTTCAGTAGAAGACACAGAGCGAAGCAACAGTTTGCCCGTCAACCAGTTGTTTTAACGTTTTGTTGAGTGACGCTTTACCAGATATATGAATAGTCTTTCATTTGTAGTCTAGGTTTTGTTTATAATAACGTATGCGAGCAATACTGCAATGCGGGTTTTGTTTGAGTTTTGTAGAGAATTTTGCGTCAATAAAGAAGATATTTTGCTTCATACACACACACACACACACACACACGCACACACACACACAGATTTATACATAATCGACAACTTCCATCCCTACCCAAGAAAAAATATGGCCTTCCCTGATATATCCTACTGAAGATTTTTTAATTCAGTAACACAGCTGTCACATCCGGTGTTTCAACTGTCATTGTGTCATTTCTAGTTCCATACACCACATGGTTAATTCTGTTTCGAATTATCTTATCTTGATAACATTTTAACTTCAACCAAATCGATATTTTCATTATATATTAAGAAACAATAACGCGTAAACTGAAAACTAAGATATCACCAAGGACTGAAAAGCCCAACGTTTAGGACTTTTAGTAGGAATTTCATTGTTCAGTTTTACAGAAGGCAATGTAAAGTCTGTAAACGGAGAATTTAAATATTTCAGTATAGGAGTGTTTCAAACTAACATCTGTATAACTTTGTCTCTTTCGAAGATCGTATTGTAAGCGAAGAATTGAGAAGTGAAAAGGTATGGAAAATTACTTTCTGTTGTTCTTAAGTGTGTGTGTCATAGAAGTTTGTAACTTATATATATTGTAAATTTCCGTCATCCAAACAGCTTTTGTTACCCCAGTTTCTGTTTATATTCATCGGATTCCCTTAAGACAGAAAACACTTATTTTTTTTATTATGTTCACGTAGTGTAACTATTTGTATCAGATTTCTTTTATTATTTACTAAATATTTTAATAGTCCTACAGTAGATATTTTATAGTACTTTCGTATTTTGAGATGAAACTCTACCTCGATTTATTTGTGAGAAATATATTTCTGTGTCGGTTTTTGGATAGCGTATTCTAAGTGCAGTCATTATTTTTCTTGTTTTCCGGTCTATTCTTGCTAATTCACTCAACTTCCTGTTAAGAGTATTACAACTATAAACTACTGAAAAAACCAGAGTATTGACATCTATTACCTTGTTTTTAGTATTTAATTTAGTTTAGCAGTATTAATCTAATGTGTCTACAATTTTCCTCCATAAACTTTTCACTTGTGAGTTTACTGTGTCTGGTTCATTAATTCTTAAGCATTTATAAGTCATTATTTTGTCACATTCGCTTATTTGTATTTTTTTTTATCTATCACAACATGAATGTTGTTTTATTAATGTTTTTTTCTCTTCGAGATGGCATTGACATATTTTTACGAATCTATATCAGTTTCCCTACGGAATCCGTATACTATATGTAACAATGTTTCCAGTTATTTGTAACCTGCAGGACATAATATAACATAAATACAGCCATATTTTTTATTACTTCATACTCCACATCCTGGTATTATTATCTGACAAGAGGTTGAGATTTTTCGGCAATTAAGTGGTCATAGTGAAACTTGTGTAATTCTCGACAGCTCTTATCCACGACAGCCTCCATATCATGCGAAACAGCGGATCGGCACTATGTTGTTGGTAGAATGATCCAAAGAGTTAGACAGGCGTGGTTGTGTGGTAAGAAGCCTTCTTCCTAACCACATAGTTCCGAGTTTAGTCCCACCACGTGGCACCTTGGGGAAGTGTCTTCTACTATAGCCTCGGGTCGACCAAAGCCTTGTGAGTGGATTTGGTAGACGGAAACTGGAAGAAACTGGTCGATTATATATATATATATATATATATATATATATATATGCGTGTGTGTCTTTGTGTCTATGTTTGTCACCCACCGCCTCTTGACAACTGGTGTTGGTGAGTTTATGTCCCCATAAATTAGTGGTTCGGCAAAAGAGACCGATAGAATAAGTACCCGGCTTAGCAAAATAATTAAGTACTGGTGTCGAGTCATTAAACTAAAAATTCTTCAAGGTGGTGCTCCATCTAATGACTGAAACAGATAAAAGATAAGAGATGAAAGACAAGATCAAATGTCACATCTGGCTGCTATTTTTAATGCCGTTTGTTTCGATTTCGTCTTAAGAGAATGGATTGCTTCAACATACAACGATAGTGGCTAAACTAAACAGCTACCTATTGGAAAAGTCTAAACATCTACCTTTTGGAAAAGTCTCTCGTCACGTGTTCAATCCGTCAGCAATTCTTCCTCTCATTTCTTCTGTATATTCTGGGGCTCGAACGATTACTGAGAGGTGAGACGACTTGAGAAGTATCTCGTTGAAACATAGATAACGTGGTGAGATCTGTGTCCTCAAGTCTAAGAGAACGATGTCCAGGTCACGTTGTCAAGCGCATCGGAATTTGATGTCGGTAGCATACTGGAATATTAACAAGTGGTAAAGGGTACACGCATTAACTGGAACAAGTCGGTGTGCTTATAGCTTAGCGCTTGGAGGGACAAGTCCATGGGAGTTGGTAACTTCTTATGGTGAAGCGAAGGTTAGGTTAAAATTTGGTTCGTCCTGAACCTCCGAGGAAAGACAACTAGAAATAGATTTCGAACAGAATGGCTACTCTCTCTCAAACAGTTTTATTTGCTACTTTCTTCCGAGTGATGTTTTGGTGCTAAATGAGTGATCCATAATTTCTATTGAAGACCATAGTTCCGTGGTAAATTGTGATATTTAGACGTCACTTTGAACTCCTTGTCTGTCAGCACAGGCATGTCATCAAGTGCCTCAGCTATTTCATTTCAACATACCGAGTATGGTACATACTTCCACACATTTTTTTTCACTTCATATAGATATAGCCATATACCTAGTTATATGGATATTGCTATATACCTGTCATGTCTGATGATATATTTTATCATTGTGAGGACTAAGCTGTTAGCAATAATGCAGTCGATCGTTCATTTTTATTAATTAGTCCGCAGCTGATATCAGCTTTAACATACATTATTCGTTGAGATAATTCTCTAATCATATTTATTGTGGCTTCTAATTTGATTCAGATGTTGCTTTTGTTGTTGGAAAATCTTCCAATGTTGTTATTGTTCTTAAAATTAATATCTTGATAGTTGTCTTGTCCAATGTGTCTATGTCACAATGAGTTACTTCAACTCTTTTCATTTTCAATAAAAAAGAGAAAATTCACTTTTTCTTTTAAGTTTGTATTTTCAGCATATTTAGTTTTATCTTTCTTCAGTTCGTTTACATATTTATTTTTTTATTGCACTGAATAAGGATTGGTCATTTTCTGTATGTTTGTGAATTTTATTCAACATATTTTTACTTGTTTATTTTTTTTTTTTTTTTTTTTTGTGGGTTTCTATAAAGAATGACTTGCTTCAATGGCATTTCTTCCAGCTTTTTACACTGTGAGTTCAAATCTCACCGAGGAAAACTTTGCCTTTCACCAATAAAATAAGCAACAGTCATTTACTGGAGATCGATGTAATCAGTTATACACCCCACTCTAAAATTGTTGGCCGTTTGCAAAATTAGAAAGAATTATCATCATTGTTGTATTTAAGACTGTGGGCTGGCAGAATCGATAGTGCATCGGTTAAAATGCTTAGCGGCATTTCTTCTGACTCTTTATATTCTGAGAATAAATCTTGCCATTCTGAATATAGATCTCGTCAAAGTCAAACTTTGTCATTCTGAGTATAAATCTCGCCAAAGTCAACTTTGCCTTGCATCCTTTCGGGCTTCGATAAAATAAGAACCATAAAGTTGATGAAATCGACTATATACCTCCCCTTAAATTTGTTGGCTTTGTGCCTAAATTTGAAACATCGTTATTGGTGGCAATGGTGAAGCCAAAAAGCCATATCCCTCTATATTTAATGACATACAGATTTAACAATAAAAGCGAAATATCATAAATAACAAAATACATACTCTTGGCAGCCGCATTTAAGGTGCATTGCTGCAGAGAATTAGCTACGAACAATAATCTCACTTCATAAAAAGAATTTGCCGTTGGCAAATAGATGTTGCAGAAGTACATTTACAAAAAGAAAAACAAAAAAACTGTAGAATAGAAAAGACAGAAGTGTTTAGGAAAAAATGGCAAATTTAAGCAAGCTTTGTCAAGACTTTGGGGCATTATTTCTGTTTTACAATTCCTACCGCTTACTATGATACGGAAAACCAAATGCAATTAACGGGCAGAAACACTGATTTGAATGATGTTTTTTATATTTGTAACTTTGGTCTTTGTTATTGTCGTTGTTGTTGTTATTGTTGGTGCTGTTTTTATTGTTACTGGCCTTACTACATTCGTTGATGTTAATTTGTTATATTGTTGTTTTCTTTTCATTGAAGTAGATGAGTGGAGGCGTCACAGTCGAAGGTGGTGATGACAATCATAACCACTATGACACAAACGGTATGGTGATGACAATATCAATCTTAATTGCAAACAAACATTCAGCACAGCTAAAGTTACTACTACTACTACTACTACTACTACTACTACTACTACTACTACTACTACTGCTACTGCTGCTGCTGCTGCTGCTGCTGCTACTACTGCTACTACTACTACTACTACTACTACTACTACTACTATTACTACTTCAGATTTATATATAATATATATGATATGTATATATATATATATATATATATATATATATATATATATATATATATATATATAGTGTGTGTGTGTGTGTGTGTGTAAGTATGTGGAGGCGCAATGGCCCAGTGGTTAGGGCAGCGGACTCGCGGCCATAGGATCGCGTTTTCGATTCCCAGACGGGCGTTATGAGTGTTTATTGAGTGAAAACACTTCCTGTATTTCAAAGGGCCAGCCTTGTCACACTCTGTGTCATGCTGAATCTTCCCGAGAACTACGTTAAGGGCACACGTGTCTGTGGAGTGCTCAGCCACTTGTACGTTAATTTCACGATCAGACTTTTCCGTTGTTCGGATCAACCGGAACCCTCGTCGTCATAACCGACGGAGTGCCACGAGATATATATATATATATATATATATATGTATATATAGCAATAAAAAAATGGAGGGGAATAGGTATTATTCATCAACTTGCAGACATTATATTGTGTCAATTTACTTGTGTATTTGTTTACTAAAAGGACAAACAAATAAACAAATTGACACAATACAATGTCTGCAAGTTGATGAATACCACCTATTCCCCTCCATTTTCTTATAGCGATATAAATCAATGGTAAAATATCTTTTTACCCGCACTCATTTATTGCACTTGGTAATGTAATTGCCATGCAATGAAAAAACACTAGTGTAATAATAATTGGGTATTCTTCCACCAGTATATTAGATAGATATTATCCCTTAGTGGGTTGGATTCACAACCCCTAACTTTCTTGGATATATATATATATATACTACATGGGAAAATGCGAGCAAGAGAAATAATATTCTTAAGATTATAAACCTGCGACATTACATGACAAGTTATACTTCGAAAAGTTCAGGACAACTTATTCCATCTGGTAAAGTTCAGAACAGGAAAACTTTTACTTAAAATATTGCAGCTAAGGATAAAATTTCAAATAAAATATTTAGATTTAGAAAATATTAGTTTTATTATGACTAGAAATTTTATTACAAGTTATTACTTCTATGTGTTATTACTTGTTACTTTTATTATAAATTACATGGAAAAATGCGAGCATGAAAAGTCATATTCTTAAGATTATAAACCTGGAAAAGTACAGGACAAGTTATTACACCTGTAAAAGTATAGGACAAACTATTACTTCAAGTAAAGTAAAGAATAAGAACCTTTTTACTTAAAATATTGCAGCAAAGAATGCCACTTCTTCTAATTTATCATTCTTTACAGGTCTCATCTTTTAAATTTATTGTACAAAACTGTTCAGCTAATTTGTAAGTTTGTCTAATTAGTCACTATTTTTTGGTATTTAAGGTAGTAAATTAGCCAAATTCTACTTAAATAAGTATAGTGTTATTTGTAAACTTTAATAAAAAATTTTTTAATATTCAAATTTTAATTTTAGCTGCAATATTTTAAAGTAAAAAGCTTCTCATTCTTTACTTTACTTGAAGTAATAGTTTGTCGTATACTTTTACAGGTGTAATAACTTGTCCTGTATTTTTCCAGGTTTATAATCTAAAGAATATTACTTTTCATGTTCGCATTTTTCCATGTAATCCATGATTTTTCCAGGCATTATTGTTTATAAGATAATTAACAATGTGTCAATTAATAATTTAGGACTTTACCTTCTGAAATACTGGGTAGGGGATACATTAGCTGCTATTTTTAGCGTGTCGAGCGACCAAGTAGAGGCTCTTTTATTGGTTTGATTGCGAGATGAGATTTATTTTACATATATATGTATAATATGCATATATATCATCGGCAGAAGTTAGAGGGTAAGTCAAAAGCTGAGAGTTTCGTGTATTGGCACTTATCAAACACGAATTTGTCCATTGTCATTCTGTAACTTGTGATGAAATAACTTCTAAAATACAAAAACTTGTCAAAAACGTTAAGAGTAAACCCTGTTGTATGTGACACATTGTACCAATATCGGAAGTTTCAAAGTGTTTAGTTTTTAAAAAATGAATCAAATAATCTGTACGTCAAATTGAATAGATACGAAATGGATAAAAAGCGAAGTCGACCTCGGTGGAATTTAAATTCAAAAGTTAAACACAGGTGAAATACCGTTAAGCATTTCGCCCAGCGTGCTAACGGTTCTGCCAGCTCGATACTTTAGGAAGCAACTGTTCATTTTAGCAATATATTCTTTATTCCTATTGCTAAGCGTTACTTCCTTACTCTCTTACTGACACGAAATTTCGTGGCATTTCACCCCATAACTTTTCTTCCACTAACTTTTGTTCAATGCGACTAACGACTCTGAATTCCTCATACATTTCTCTATCCATTAAGCCTAAGAAAAATATACTTTTATTTTAAAATTAAAATGTTTATGTTAATTGAAGGTGAATAGGTGCCTCAGTGCCCCCCTTGAAGTCGCAGCTATTTTTATGTAAGTTTTTTTCTACTGAACCAAATCTCAAACTATTTATGCCAAAGTGTAGCTGAGGAGGTATCCTCTTTAAAACTGTTAACATTTTGCAATTTAGTTGAGAACTGAATTAGTGGTGAAGCTTGAAATCTGCTGCGATTGACGAAATGGTGGACTTAAGAATATATTCAACCACTATTGTGGTTGAATGATAAAAAAATAACTCAAAATATATTTTGCACTTTAAAAAAATTCATTTTTTAAAATGATAAATTAATAATTAGAAATTTAGAATATGTTATAAAAAATAATAGTAGTACATAATTAGTTAGTATAATAAATAGAATAGTATAAAAATTAGTTATATACCACAGTAAAATCTACCTATAACAACAAATTCACAGCAATATTTGCTTGAGTTACTGCCAAGTCTTCACATTTTTAGTCTTGACTCAATGCCTATATTTTACATAATGAATTTGCCTACCATATATACTATTCTACTTTGCATAAAACTTTAGCTATATTGGTACTTCTGGCTCTCGTTTTTTAAGTATTCGTGTGTGTCAATATTTTAACAAAATGATGTTACCTTTTTTAATTATAATGTTACTTTGTAAATTAAAACCAAATAATTTTTGATATTCAAATTTTATCCTTAGCAGCAATATTTCAAGTAAAAAATTTCTTGTTCTGTACTTTACCAGATGTAATAATTTGTCCTGAACCTTTCTAAGTGTAATAACTTGTCCTGTAATTTTGCAGGTTTATAATCTTAAGAATATTACTTCTCTTGCTTGCATTTCTCCATGTAATCCATACTTTTCCAGCCTATGCTATTATGCTAATTGATAATGTGTCAAATGTGTCAAATATTTAATAATAATAATAATAATAATAATAATAATAATAGTAGTAGTAGTAGTAGTAGTAGTAGTAGTAGTAGCAGTAGTAGTAGTAGTAGTAGTAGTAGTAGTAGTGAATTGTATGGATACGATATCAAAGACAGTCGAAAAACTATAAAACAATTTATCGAATAATTCGTTGTTAGAATTGACTCATTATTGAATATTTGAATATTTTCTTTGTTTTCATATATACACATGCTGGAAGTTGAACTTTGATAGGTACATACACTTGCTTATCTTCCTTTGCCTTTCCTTGTGTTAAAACAATAGAAGAAATATTTGATAGTGTGAGAATTTAAGGGACCGAAGTATTCAATGCATAAATTACTTTACTTGTCGCAATTATTTTGATACATTAGCCCTGCAATACACTTTATTATTAGTTTTTCATTTTTGTCGGTAAATATGTCCATTGCATCTCGTTTGTTTTTTTGTTATTCTCTGTTATTCTAAAGTAGGATGATAAAAATCAATGTGTTAGAATAAGTTCTCCCTTAAGACTGTTTTCCCTATGTTCTGAGTATTCTGTCTTTCAAGTTTTCGGCATTTGAATTTATAAGTCAATTGAATTCTGCCTTCTCGCAATTAGCATTTTCACATTCGATCATCATCATCATCATCATCATCATCTTCATCATCATCATCATCATCATCATCTTCATCATCATCAACATCATCATCATCATCATTAACGTTGTCGTCGTCGTCGTCATCATCACTAATACTACTGTTCTTGCTATTGTTGATGTTGAGAATGCTGTTAATGGTATAACTTCGCCATTTTGCAATGTGTTTTAATGTGCCATCAGCCGTCGGTATTGTGTTAATGTAAGAAAGTAAAAGTAGTAGTAGTAGTACTACTATTACTACTACTGCTGCTGCTGCTACTACTACTAATAGTACTAGTAGTAGTAGCAGTAGTAGTAGCAGCAGTAGTAGTGGAAGTAGTGGTAGTAGTCATTAACTACAACACTCAAACCAACAAAAGGCCAATGGCAACATTCAACATTGGTAACGAGTACTATTATCAGACGATCCTCTTCCTCCTCCTTCTCCTCTTCATCATCATCATCATCATCATCATCATCATCATCATCATCATCATCATCACCATCATTACCGTCACCACTATATCACCGACACCGTTAACACAACAACAACAACAACAACAGCAAAGCTGTAGCTATAAGAGCATCAACAATGGAAGCAACTACTCTCAGATCAACAGCAGCAGCACCATCACCACCACTACCACCGCCGCCGCCGCCACCAACACCACCACCACCACCACCATCATGACCACCACCATCATCGTCATCGTCATCGTCACCATCACCATCAGGAACAACAACTGCAGAGAAATACAAACCATAACCCCAATTACAACAACAACAACAACAATAACAGCCACAAACGCCTAATGGCGCACAGATATAACAATTACAAAATCAGCCACGACAATGATATCAACTACACTAACGGAGACCTCAGCAACAAACAAACGTAGCCGCAAGCATCATTACATGGCTCGTTAAAAACTATTTTAATGAGTATATAATGGAAGTGGAAATTTGAAGAGGGGTTTACGAATCATTAGCATGCTAGCAGGAGACCAGCTAACAGCTGCAGATCTAGAGTTGCCTCGCAACTACACCAGCAATCAAACATTTCTATGCATTTCTCACCTACTTTCATTACTGACGGTCAAATGACCAAACTTTTGTTCTACTATTGTGTTCGCTTCCATCAGATAACACTGCTGCTGCTGCTGTTGCTACTACTACTACTACTACTACTACTACTGCTGCTGCTGCTGCTGCTGCTGCTGCTGCTGCTACCAACGTCATCACCAGCACTGTCACCAACAGCATCATTTGCAGTATTACAATTGCCTATTTGTTACTTCATTCTCTTTTGTCTCTTCCTTTCTTTCTCCCTTTCCATTGCTTTACTCCTTATTTCATCATCGTAATCTTCTTCTTCTTCTTCTTCTTCTTCTTCTTCTTCTTCTTCTTCTTCTTCTTCTTCATAATAATAATAATAATAATAATAATAATAATAATAATAATGATAATAATAATAATATTATTATTATTATTATTACTATTATTATTATTATTATTATTATTATTATTATTATTATTATTATTATTATTACTATTATCCTCCTCCTCCTTCTCATCAATATTATCATTATTATCATCGTCACCCTACCCCCTTCATCATCATCATCATCATCATCAATTGCTTCTTCACCCACGCTACCAACACAACGGTAGTTATTCTAACATTTTTTTTCTTTCTTTGACATGCTCATACACGCATACCCTTCTCTCCATAACCCTGTGCCCGCTCTTTCCCTTAAACACTTGTTCCAATTAAATATCAATCTGAAATATATATACATATATATATATATATATATATAAGCTCCTTTGTCTTCGTTCCCTGATCGATAATTCTTGATTTCCTTATTGCCTTTATCATTCTTCAGTCCAAGGCATTTTATTACTTCACATTCTAAGCTAGAACACACTTATCAATATTCCCCCTTTTGTGAAATCAACGTACTTGTTACTTTCCTTTTGCAAATTCCTCCTTATTTTTCACACACCCACTGCTTCAGTGCCACATGTTTGGAATCAATCATTTGTCATTTCAGCCAGCAAAACCAGCTCGATTCATCTCTGTATCGCTGGGTGCCTATATTTCTTTTCTTCGTGGCATCAACTTCATAAACAATTATTCTTTTTTTTCTTTTATAATTTTGAAATTTTCTAATCTCGGAGTTAACCGTCCTTTTTGACAAAGACTGTTCGTAATAGCTTCAAAGTTTGCTTCTCATCCACATGGTTCCGGATTCAGTTCCAAAGCACGGCACTCTCTTACTATAATGTTGGACCGACCAAAGTCTTGTGAATGGATTTGGTAGACGGAAATTGAAACCTATCTTTTGTGTGTATGTGTGTGTGTGTGTGTGTGTGTGTGTGTGTGTGTGTGTGTGTGTGTGTGTGTGTGTGTGTGTGTGTGTGTGTGTGTGCGTGCGTGCGTGTGTGTCTGTGCTTTTATTTGTCCTGCACCACCGCTTTACAATGGGTATTTGTGTAGTTATGTACCTGTAATTTAACGGTTCGGCAAAAGTACGCGATAGAATAAGTACCAGGCTTAAAGAAACTACGTACTGGGGTTGATTCGTTTGACTAAAAATTCATGAAGGTGGTGCCCCAGCATGGCCGCAATCTAATGACTGAAATAAGTAAAAGAAATGAAAGCAAATAAAGCAAAGACCTTAGTATAGAATTATACATATAACAGGAAAATCAGGCAAGCAAGAGTTCACAGTAATTCTTCGTTGATACAGAGATATCATAAAAATTAACAGGAGAGTGTCTGAGTAGTCCTTCATAGTGGTTGTTCATGGATATGCAGGGTTACTCACAACCTCTACTCCCATGTTTGTGAGGTCTGAGCGTGAACGAATTCTCCAGATATTCACCTACGTATCCATGAGAAGCTAGTAAAGACTAACTACTCGAATCTGCCTCTCCTTTATCTGCGATATTAGAGGATAAACTTTCAGGATACATATATCTATACACCAAGAATTACAAAAACTTTCGCTTTCCTGATTTTCCTATTTCCTTCCTTGCTTAATTACACACACACACACACACACACACACACACACACACACACACACACACACACACACACACACACATAGAGCATGTCTAAATATGCAATTATATACATGAAAATACATCCCTAAAACAATTAAAACAAAACATACAAATCTGCACGCATACATACATACATACATACATGCATACATACATACATATATATATATATATATATATATATATATATATATATATATATATATATATATATATATATATATATATATATATATATATATATACATGTATATATACAAATATGTATATGTATATATATACAAATATTTTATAATTATAAACATAATTATAATCAGGAGTCAGCTAATTGCTTCGCCACGCACCGAAATTAGAAATAGGAGCTAAATGCCTTTTCTAACTACCATAAAGATCTCCCAAACAGTAACGCACATTTTTTACGTATGCAAAAAGAAAAATAACGAATTCACCCGACTCAAATTAGCTACATACGCATTTTGAGATTAAAGTAAAGTTATATTTACTTTAATCTCGAAACGCGTATGTAGCTAATGTGAGTCGTGTCGATTCGTTAATTTTTCTTTTTTCTTACGTAAAGAAAAGTGTGTTACTGTCTGGGAGATCTTTATGCTAGTTAGGAAAGGCATTTAGCCCCCATTTGTAAATTCGGTGCGTGGCGAAGCAATTAGCTGACCTCTCATTATAATTATGTTTATGATTATAGAATATTTGTATAATTTTAACTAAAAAGGTTATTTTAACGTACCAAACTACTTGGTAAAATTATAAATTATTAATTAATTGATTGATTAATCAATTAATTAATTAATTTTACTTTATTATTATTATAATATGTATATATATATATATATATATATATATGCAAAAATACCCTGTTTGATATTGTTGGAATTTCAATGTAGGAGCGTTGGATCTAGGCTAGAAACTGGTTCTTTATTGGCAAGAAATCTTGAAATAAAACCGAAAAATGACATACATACATACCTACATACATACATACGTTATATACATGTATGTATGTATGTATTTATTATATATATGCATATATATATATATATATATATATATATATATATATATATATATATATATATATATATATATATATATATAAATATACGATGATGGCTTCATCTTGAGAGATGATACCCGTCACATCAACACACACACACCACATGCCAACACACAGTACAATCACTCCGTCTATGAGCCCTTAGATGAATTTTAAGACCTGCTGCTGACTGACTGTGTTTAAAACACAAATGACAGATATTATTCAAGTTTCTTCTATACCTTTGCCCTTTGGAATCTGATTCTGAAGGAATGTTTTTGTGAACTAGCATATGTCTTTTAAATCCAGATATTGCCTTACAAGTTTTTTGACATATGACACAAGTTGTAAGAGGTGGTTGGTGTCCAAGATCATTACCTATCTGGGCATTACGATTTTCATGTGATTTCATATGATTCATGTTTCCTGCTTTTGATCACAGAACACGGTCAGATCACAGAACACGGTCACATACAATACATATCCAATGCTTACTGTTGATAACAGTTCCAATTTTTCCTTTGCGACAGGCCCTTTTAAGTTCAGAGTGCTGAATCATCTTTTCCTCCCAGGCATTACAACCAGTCCTAAGAGCACTTGTTCCGATCTAGAGCATCATTTTCCCAATCATTTTTATTCATATCTAGTTTCTTCAGGTTTTCCTTCACACAGTCTTTATATCTTTTCCTAGGTTTATGTTGTGGTCGCTTACCAGAGTTGAGCTCACCATAAATAAACGCTTTGGCAAACGAGCGTCTTTCATTCTAATGACATGTTCAGTCCATCTCATTTGAGCCAAGATAATATGTCGTCCAACTGAGCTACAACGTGCCATGCCTAAAACCTCTGTATTTGGTATGAAACATTTCCACTTAACTCCTATGATACATCTGAGGCACTTTTCATGAAATCTCTCCAGCATTTTTATGTAAGGCTTGTAAGTGGTCCATGTCTCACTTGAATATAGAAGTACAGACAATACACACTCTTTATAGACACTGATTTTTATCTGCAGAGAAATACCTCTATCCGCCCATACTCACTTTTCGAGCTTTCCAAATGCAACACTTCCCTTCCATATTCGGCAGTATATCTCTGCATCAAGACTACCATCTCTTGACAGTGTGCTTCCTAGGTAAACAAAGATGTCACGACTTCTAACCTTGTTCCATTCACAAAAATGTTTGGTTCAAAATATGTTAATCCTGGCACGGGAGTAAATATTACTTTGGTTTTCCCCAAACTAATTGTGAATCCGAAATGTACACATGTAGCAGAAAATCTATCCATTAAATGTTGCATATCTCCCTGTCTGGTACCTTCGGCAAATGTCGTCTACAATAGCCTCAGGCCGACCAAAGCCTTTTGAGTGGATTTGGTAGACGGAAACTGAAAGAAGCCAATGTATATATATATAAATATCATTGTGTCTTTGTGTCTGTTTTTGTCCTCCACGATCGCTTGACAACCGATGTTGATGTGTTTACGTCCCTGTAACTTAGAAATCAGCAGATATATTATTTACTGATGCCAAATGATGTCTGCCAAATGATGTCTGCCAAATAGATAGCAATTCATGAGACGCATTCAAACAGTGAGAACCCAAACAATAACGTATCTATTCATTCTCAACAGATTTTGGCAACTATAAATATCTAATTGCCGTTGTTCATCGTCATCGCAGAACGGCTCCCCGTTTAAAATTTCTGTAAACAAGAATCTGTGGTCCTGTTAGATTTATCGGTCCGTTGGGATAGCTTTGACTGAGGAAACACACAATAAGGTTGAAACGCCGCTGCCTCAAAATCCTCATACTCCGTTGAATTGTGTGCATTATGAACACACATTGTTTTAAAGGGATGAGAAGTCCTCCGACAATGAAAAGCTACAGTGATCAGATATTAACGTTCGTATCCCACAAAAGGTATTGAAAATGATCAAATACGTTATTGTTTGAATTCTAGCTGTTCTACCTTGTGAATTATATATTTATAGTTTAATATTAGTCTTACAATTAGTATTATTTGTTTATTTAGTATAAACACGTACACAATACTCACATATACAGAATGTGTGTGCACACACACATACACAATATATATATATATATATATATATATATATATATATATATATATATATATATATACATATGCATTTATGTATTTATACAGATATATGCATACACACATATGTATATATATACGTATGCTTACATGAATGCGTAGACACGCGCCTATATGCCAGTACACACGTATACGCACAAACTACAAATGAAAGTTCTATAAATGTTACAAAAACAAAGCGACCATTTAATCATGTTGAAAGACTTTAAGCAACTGAGACGAAAGAAAAAAAAGCACGAAACATTTGAACTGTTAAGAAGACATAAAAGAAAACTACAGTCCCAACATCTAGTTTCAGGACTGTTGTGTATTGGTTTGCTTGTAGTTTATTGTATAAGAATTATAGTTACAAATAGATTTCAACGCCTAATTGTTTTCCTGTTCGTATTTAATACAATTTTTCGTTTTTCATGTCTATATTAAATCAATTTTTGCTTTGTATTTGTATACAGTTCTTTTGTTTATCAATGAAAATGCGTTGGTATTTTTTTCTTTTACATTGCCTTTTCATCAATTATCATATAGGTTATTTAGTTGAGACATATACCGTTACACATATGCATGTATGTATGCGCATACACACATACACATACACACACACACACACACACACACACACACACACACACACACACACACACACATATATATATATATAATATTTGATATTATGTATACACACACACACACGTGTGTATGTATGTACAGTAATAAGAAACAGAGAGAAGCAAGTTGTATTGTTAAGTTTTTTATAACATACGCTCGTCTCTGCCAACCGGTTTGCGTTCTTCTGCAGCTTGAAGGTGCTTTTGTGCAAACCGATTAGCGTGCTTCCTTGGCAACCAGAAGTATACTATTCCATTTAAAAATATATGTTGTATATTGTAAACATAATAATAAAAAATTTTTTAAAAAACAACATAAGAGTGACTAATTTTAACAAGTATTGCATTAGTTTAACTCTTAAACTAACGAAGAAATAGTTTATTTACGTTTCAGCCTTAGTCTTTCATCAGAAAAAAATCAGAGGAGTGAGAAGAAGAAAAGCTGTTTAGAAGAAAGGAAAAAGGTGAACAAAGGGTTTTGGGCTCAGTTCAGTAAGTGGTACTCTAGAGGGATTAAGAAGGGAGGAAAGGGCGAGGGTGTGTGCGAACATGTAGGAGCATATTCATGTTTTTAAATAGGTACAAGGTGGGGAGTAGCTTTCTTATTCTGTTTTTATTTAGCCTTCCATTTCTTAATGGGATGAGAAGTCCCCCAACGATGGAAAGCCAAAGCGATCAGATATTAACGTTCGTATCCCACAAAATTCTCGTTTGTTCTCGCTTTTCTTTCATATAGCTTCCCATGTACCAGCGTCCTGATTTTCGAAATGATCAAACCATGTGCTCAGAGCCTAAAAATTGGCTGGAGACACAAAGTAGGTTACAGAAACCTGCCTAGCCCCGTGTCTTCATAACAAGAAACTGTTAGCAGCTCTTATCTTTATAGTGTCCATTAAAGGATGTATACAGGATGTCCCAAAATGAAGGTAATCAACTTTTTTCAATTATACCAAAGCGAAATATTGTTATATCTCGGGTCTGAGTGTTGAAATGCAATGGTAAAGGAAACACAATTATGACACTGCCACATCTTTTCAATATGACTACATCTGTTTCGAACCACAGCCTTAAGTCTAGGTGTGAATGCTTTACACGCGGCACGCAGATGCTTCACACGTGGCATGCAGAAGCTCTTGTGGAATCGAAGTCCATTTCTGGTGCAGTTTTGCGTTCAGAGCTTCGAGCAGCAGGAGGCGTGCTCGAGACCTTCGTCTCCAGAATGGACCAAACAGAAAAATCCAACGGGTTGAGATTGGGGCTTCTTGGGGGCTATACATCCTTGGCTAAGAACAACGGAATGTGTTTCTGAATCCAGTGTTGTGTTTGTTTGGTGCAGAGTCCTGTTGGAGGCTCCAAGGTGCGCCTTGAAAGTGCCCATTCGCCTATGGAAGCAGTTCAGCTTCCAGAATGTCGCTAATGTATCTCAAAAACGAGCTGCCCAAACCATAACTGACTGTGGATTTTGACGTTGATTTACGAGTCTACCCTCGACGGAGCCAAATACACTCGGAAGTTGGTCATTTGACAGGGCCCCAATAACAGGTATAAACCTGAACTTGTAATCTGGATAGAGTAACTGTAAATTTCTCAATAGTTCAATGTTGGTATTTTGTTTTTCACTGATTTTCAGCTCTATGTTAACATCCGCTGGGCAGCTAATTACCACAACTGTACACAGTTTCTCTTCTCTATCCCAAATCATTATATCAGGTCTGTTGTGCTTACATTTTATTGAGTTCTTCACTGGGACATTCCACCAGTACTCCTTTTTATTATGTCTGGCTATAGCTTCTACCATACTGTGGGTTCTTGTATGTATGTATGTATGTATGTATATATATATTATGCATGTATGTATGTATGTATTGATACAGAAGCACACACATACACATACACAAATGTATTATTCTTTGTTTCTTTTTTTTTTTCATTTTGACTATTGATTCTTTTTTGCTGTCTCATCAATTAACATCTGCATTCAAATTTTCTTCATTTTGAGCCACATCTTTCTTTTACATTCATTTATGTATTTAATTTTACTCATTCTTCTTCATTTCCTTCTTCCATCGCTCTTGCCTTCCTTTGTACTGATCTTTCTTTCTTCGTCTCCATCTAACTTCTTTTCTATCTATCCTTCCATCTGTAGTTTTACTATCTCTCGACCTCTCTCTGCCCCTATCGCTTCCTTTCTCTGTCCACTACTTTCTATCTCCCTTCCTCTCTCCCTCCATCTCTCTCTCTCTCTCTCTCTCTCTATCTATCTATTTATCTATCTACCTATCTATTTATTTATCTATCTGTAACCATTCCACTCCAAATTCCTTCAAATGCATTACTTCTTTCTTCTCACTCATTCTGTTTTCTACATTCTTTCCTTTTTCCCTTTCCCTTCTATTTCTTTCTTTCCTTCTCTCTTTCATAAAAAGCTACATTTCATTCACCTGTTTGCGTCTGAATAGGTTTTTCTCCATCCCTTTTATATTTTCATCATTTTCATTATTCTTTTATTCTCCATTCATTTCATTTGCTTTTATTGTGTCATTTTTTCTTAGTTATTTTTTCTTTTCTTTCATTCTATCCTTGTTTTCTGTATTTCTTTATTTCAGTTCCTCTATCTTTCTGCATGTCTGTCTGCCTAATCTATTTTTCTGTCTGGTTGTATAATCTTTCTGCTTTCATTTTCATTCCTTGCTTCTCTTGCATTAATACTAAGCTGTGTATCATTTTATTCATTGGTTTACATTACTCCATTAATATTATTATGATTATCATCGTCGTCGTCGTCGTCATCATCCTCCTCAATAATCACCAGTTCACGTGCACAATTTTAACACAAAACGTGACTGACGCCGCTTCTTTATCCGTTAGCACGGCCGCAGCGTGGTCCAGCCGCACTTGAACCGTTGGTTGTAGCCGTAAACTGTACAATGATGAGCGTGGTGAACAAAGACGTATTTCCGTAAGACAAAGGCTGACGAGTCTGTTTCCAGCTAATTTGAAAACCAAATGAGGCTCATAAAACGCTTTTCGACTTCAAGCACCAATAGTTTATATTATTTAATGTTTTACAATATAAAAGTGTGTTGACTGCACGGTTTGGTATCATGTCGAATATAAACGTTGCCCATATCATAGCTCAACTATAACAGTCGAATTCATGTTGGGAGACTATACACCCTCATGTTCGATCTACAGTCATCACATGTGCATGGCTGTCGCTATTAATATCAATGTCATTTCTTCTTCTTCTTCTTCTGCTTGTAGTGGTGGTGGTGGTACTACTACTACTACTACTACTACTACTACTACTACTACTACTAATAATAATAATAATAATAATAATAATAATAATAATAATTCGCACTAAAAGCACAAGGCCTGAAATTTGGGGCGCGGAGTGGCGGGGATAAGACGTTTACATCGACCCCAGTGCGTGACTTAATCGACCCCGAAAGGATGAAAGGCAAAGTCGACTTCGGCGGAATTTGAACTCAGAACGTAAAGACGGACGAAGTGTTGACATGCATTTTGTCTGGCGTGTTAACAACTCTGCCAGCCCGCCGCCTTAATAATAATAATGATAATAATAATAATAATAATAATAATAATAATAATAATAATAATAATAATAATAATAATAATAATGATGATGATGATGATGATGATGATGATGATGATAATAATAATAATAGTTAAAATTTTTTGCACCAGGAGAAGGGGTAGATTGATTATATCGACCCCAGTGATCAACTGGTTTTTATAGTATCGATCCCGAAAGGATGAAAGGCAAAGTCAGCGTCGGCGAAATTTGAACTCAGAACGTAAAGACGGACAAAATGTCGGCGTGCTAACAATTCTGCTGTAGGCACAAAGCCTGAACTTTTGGGAGTGGGGGCTACTTGATTAAATCTACCCCAAAACTTGACTGGTACTTTATTCAATCGACTTCGGAAGGCTGAGAAGCAATATTTTATAAATCGCAGAAATCCCAAGCCCAATATTCCATTTAACCTAGCTAGAAGAATCCGACTATCGTCTTCAATCAAGATGTTCAGAAATAAAGTAATTTGAATTAAAACAGACACTAATTGATAGAAAGTACTCGTCTACTCCATTAGAGTATGGAATAGAACGCGCCAAAGCAATATACATTGAAGAATTATGAAAAGCCAAAAACAATTCAAATACACCAAAACACTTTATGTTTTATTACAACACACAACCCAAGAAATAGAAACCTTCAGCATTATCCATCAGAACATACTGTTATTGAGTCAAGTCCCAAGAATAAAAAAAAACTCTTGAATCATACAACATAATCAAATGCAAAAGGAAACCAAAGTCCCTGAAATAATTACTTACCAACATGAAACTACCAACAACGGAATTAACTCTAACAGTTAAAAGGTGTAGCCGAACCAATCGTGGAACTTGTTAGAATCTTATTGAGGACACAACTTATAAGTTTAAAAATCAGGACAAGATTTAACTGTGAAAAACCATTCTGCATCTTCAAAAAATTTGATATACACTATCATATGCAATTGATGCAGAGAAGACTACGTTGGACATACTAAATTCACAATAAGATGGACATTAAATATTCATCGTCAACAATATGTGATCCCAAAACTAGATAAATTCCGGTTGGTGAACATTTGGATACATGCGTGAAAACCAAATCTCCAATTTTTTTTGTCTTTCCACTCTATCAATGTGCAGACAATACTCCACAGCTAACAAGAGTTAATAAAGAAAGTTTGTTTATTAAAGAAAATACAAGCCACTGATGAGCAAACAAGCTATAAAAAAACATCAGTAATGCATCATTTTTCTTTTCCTATGAATTGTAATAAAATGTCTACTTGGACTCTTTCCTAAGAAAACCAAAATTCATGTAGCAGCTATCATCTTTCTTATTTACTCCTCACATCGTTGTTTTACTTACCTCACACCTTGTTAACAAAGAAGGGATGTGTTTTAACATGTTCAATGAAAGTGAAATAGCACTAATTGATAATATTATTCATCAACTGAATAAGAAACAATAATTATCTATAAGACTTTTAGGAGTGCTTGTGCACTAACTTATAGGATCCTCGGAGCTTCTAAAATGAACTGCAAGTTATTTAGGGAAGCATTTGCATACATAGAAAAAAAAATCACTGTGGAAAATATAGTACACAGTTTGAAGGATAAACACCGCTCTCAGAAACAAGTATATATATATATATATATATATATATATATATATATATATATATATATATATATATATACAGATATAGGGCAGGGAATCGTCAATTAGTAATAAAATTAATAATTAACAATTTTGCCAAGTAGTTCAGTATGAAAAAACCTTTATCGGTAAAACCATTTATAATCATAAATATAATCATAAGCTAATCCCTGTATATTTATGATTATATAAATATATATATATATATATATATATTCATTCATTTGTACCAGTCATTTGACTGCGGTTATGCTGCAGCACCGCCTTTAGTCGAACAAATCGACTGCAGGGCTTATTCTTTGTTAGCCTTGTACTTATTGTCTCAGTCTCTTATGCCGAACCGATAAGTTACGGGGACGTAAACACACCAACATCGGTTGTCAAGCGATAGTAGGAGACAAACACAGACACACAAACATATACATGCATACATACATACACACACACACACACACACACACACACACACACACACACACACACACACACACACACACACACACATATATATATATATATATATATATATATATATATATATGTATGTATGTATGTATGTATATATATATATATATATATATATATATATATATATATATATATATATATATATATATATATATATATATATATATATATACATATATATATACCAAGAAAGTTAGGGGGCTTTGAATCCAACCCACTAAGGGATAATATCTATCCAATATACTGCCGGAAGGATACCCAATTACTATTACACTAGTATTTTTACCAAGTGCAATAAATGGGTGCGGGTAAAAGGAAATTTTACCCTTAATTTATATAGCAATAAGAAAATGGAAGGAAATATGTGGTACTCATCAACTTGCAGACATTGTATTATGTCAATTTACCTGTTTAATTTTCAACTAAGAGGACAATAAAAACAATATACAAACACATATGACATACTGTGTCATATCAGTAATTAAAGATTAAAAAGG
>NC_142929.1:107581785-107639285 GCF_046866305.1 Octopus bimaculoides
GCTATACGTAGCAAATTTTTGCCGGGATTCCATAAACTGAAGGAAAAGGGATTTTGATGTAAGTGGAATGTAGACCTCTATTTCGAATTACATTGATTCCGCAGTGATTTCTTTTCAAAACTATGAAACTTGATGGAAGTTAAATGCAAGGAGTCATTATCTTAAATTTACCATACATCTATTTGTTCTAACGTCATGTAAGGTTTCTATTAATTAATCACGGTGCCAAGAGATTTTTTTCAGGAAGATTGGCAGTTGCCTATGCATGAAACCCTCCTTTCAACACCACTGATATTATTCAATGGAAAGGCGACTTACTTGGGTCGAAACAGTTGGGCTACAGTGTCGTCGTAAGTGTTGTTGTCAGAATGCAAAGAACCGGAGCAGATAGCAAAAGATATCTCATCCTATTCTTTAGTAGTTCCGTCATTCCGCCACCCTGGATTGGTATTTTTTAACGATCCCGAAAGTTTGAAAGGTACAGCTGACCTCATCAGGATTTAAACCCGAAATGCAGAGAGTCGGAACAAATACCGCAAAACAGTCTGTCCGATAATCCCACACCAAGGACAATTCACGGTCTTCTTTACCCGCCTTAGTTTGTTGAGGTTTGTTTATTTTATAACCTATTTATTTCACTTGTTCGGAGAATCCGGAATATCACATGATTTACAGTTCGTTTGTTTTGATTGGTATATTTCACCGTTGCTTAGCCCTAGGTTAAACCAGATCCAGCAAGTTAATGGCCAAAGGCGTTCAAGAATCATAACGTCTTGTCCTTTCTTCCCCAGACGTGTATTTCCACTTTAGAACAAGAAACGGTATAATCTGAAAAAAAGATTTAGCTTGTATTTCTATATTATGTTACCATTTAGAAAGGATTAGCCCTAACCAAGCAACCTTATGATCAAAGACAGTCTAACTATTATAATTCAATCTATTTATTTTCAGAACGCCCTTATGTACTTTTTAAAGGCGTTTGGATGTGATATGAAACTGTGGCAGTTGTTTCTAGCAGATTGAGAAAATCAACGCTGTTCAAGCTATAGTTAAATATGCTCCAGCAATTACAATCGATTTTTTTTATTCTGAGGTTCGTCTTTTATTATTTTTAATCGGAAGCGTTTACTGAAAAGGAGATTTAGTTGCTATTTCTATCTGGTTGAGCAAGCACGCAGAGGCTTCTCAGCTTGCTCATTTATAGATTGGTTTATAAAGTTTGTAAAGACGAGAATTTAAAATGTATCTGATAACTGAAACAGTGAAAATAATTGGTGGTTGTTGGAGAATGTTTTGATATAGACAGTAAATACTAATTGCACTGAGAGAAAGAGAGAGAGAGAGAGAGAGAGAGAGAAAGAGAGAGAGAGAGAGAGAGAAAGAGAGAAGTATTTTTATTCACAGGTATGTCGTGAATATATGAATATCAATTGCTAGTAGGAAAATTGAGATGGCAACTAATTATTGCTTCTATTATCGTTTATAAAACTTTTGCAGAACGAGAGAAAAAGAGGGACAATGATATTAGATGTTAGAGCGAGTATAGTAAATAGTGTGTATGCGTGTCTGAGAGAGAGAGAGAGAGAGAGAGAGAGAGAGAGAGAGAGAGAGTGAGAGAGAGAAAGAGAGAGAGAGAGAGAAAGAGAGAGAGGGGGAGAGAGAGAAACAGACAGACAGACAGACAGGAGAGAAGAAGATGGAGGAGGAGGAGGAGGAGGAGGAGGGAAGAAAGAAAATAATGAATGTAAGAATTAATGATTGCATGAGAATTTGTGTAGGTAACTATCGAGTTATCCGTGTATACCTGTGTCACTCACTTTCACTCACCTCATTTTCCTTTTTCTCCCTCTCTCTCTCTAATTGCTTGTATGTACACACAAGCATACACACACACACACACACACACACACACATATATATATATATATACATATATACATATAAATAGATGGATAGATAGACAGACAGACAGACAGACAGATACACAGACAGATAGATAGATAGATAGATAGATAGATAGATAGATAGATAGATAGATAGATAGATAGATAGATAGATATATAGATAGATAGATAGATAGATAGATAGATAGATAGATAGATAGATAGATAGATAGATAGATAGATAGATAGATAGATACAATAAATTACTAAATGAATGACTGATTAAGTGAATGAGTGAGTGAGTGAATGAGTGAAATGAGTGAGTGAGCGAGCGAGCATGAGATAAATAGAAATAAAATTTAAAGGAAAGCATTTAAGAGTGTGAATTAGTTTGCGGAGAGAATTAACCATAAAAGTGGGCAAATATAAGAGTGAGGAGAGAGAGATGAATGTATTACGTAGAAGTCCAATAAAGAAAGAAAAAGCGAGGGATATAGAGAGAGAGAAAGAGTAAAAAAAGAAAAGGGGAAAAAAAAACAAGAGAGATGGAGAGAGGAAGAATAAGCGGGAATGGAAGCTAAAATGAAAAAAAAAGGTGATGGTATATTGTTTGGCAAACGCTTGTTCCTACTTTGATTACTTTTCTATGCCTAAAGCTAAATTCTGAGTCAAGAGGGTTCAGTTAACTTCGAAACAAACAGTTGAGTGATAATTATATGACATATGACAGGTGTCTTGGATGTAAGAATGATACTACAATGAGTAGAATTCTGCACCTGGCCACATGGGATCAATGCACTTGCACACAATGTTCTGCTGGTAAAGACGATGAAAAGCATAAAATCTTCAGACAGCGAGAATGGAAATTTGTGAACGTTAGGTAGTGGAGGAGACATTAGTGATAGTTGAAGTAGTTCCAGTAGAAACGACAATCATAATTTTGGTTTGAATGTTTCTATAAGCATAGCGAAGGAGAGGAAATTTTAGGAAGCTAATTTTGGGCATATTTTCGATTTAAAAAAATATTACTGTTGATATATCGCTTATCAGAAGAATGTGATTCCACTGGAGCCAACGATAGAGCATTTACACGGTCGCTCTGATTACAAAAATAGCAGCTAAATTTCTCTCAAATCCACTCTCAGCGTTTAAATAAAATACAATGTTCTCTATGTAAAAACAGATGCGATGGTTACGGCTGGAAAATATTTGATCGTATGTCTACACAATCAGAATTATATTGGGGCTAAGTAGCACCACCAATATTAATCACAGCAACAAAACATGATACCACTCTTTGTAATACAAGGGAAAGGCAATATGGTGTCTGATCAAATGATTAAAGTTATTTTGTTTGAGGCTCCAGCCATTTGTTGTTCAAATCTTGTCTTGGTGAATAAAATGAGTAGAAATAATATCTTGGCATCGATCCAATAACTTATAACGCTACACTTACAAAACTCCTTCCCTCTGCACGGTTAAAAGAAATGAGTATTAATGTAGACCTGAGTCTAAATTTAAGGTCTTTACCGACATATTACTATCATTAAACTTCGTCACTGCGGCACCTATTTACGTCTAGACCATCTTCGACATGAACACCCCAGAACACTCTTTACATACAGATGTCAGAAATAAAATTATAACTCACGTTTCAGTAGAACTTACTTATAATATCACGGCATTCAAAAAACTAACTATAGGTGTCGAATGATAATTGAGAAAACGAGAACGCAGCCATAGCTGTGTCATTCTTTATTGCTCTCAAAAGACCAAAGCAGAGAAGTACAACATCTATTTCGTTTAATAATATAAAGAAACAAACTAAGATATTCGCTACCTACAGACTTCATGATTTATGGCAAAAGAAAATTTGAGACTATCAATGCTCTTTTATATGCAGCGTCTTTCACCCGGAAATATACGTTTATATCACGGTTAACATATTTCAATGTCACATCAGATAAATTTAGTGTATGAAAATTAATTAAGATATATACAAATTGTATGTAATAATCCCCTCCTCTTAGCCTTTTATACAAACGTACGAATATATAAAGATATGTATGTATGTATATAAATATAAACATGTATATATTTAATTATATAAGTATATATAAATATATAAATATATACATATATGTATATACATACATATAATACTAGGCAATGCTGCTTCTAGCTGAAGGAGTACTAAATACATGCGTTGAGTATACATTTTTATTAAGGAAATTGACAGTACAATTCCTCACAATGACTGACCAGCTATGAGGCTAGGATAAGTAGAGAATCGCCGGACAATCCGATGATGCAAGCAATGCTTGATGGTGGATGACCTTGAGCTAAACTACAACAACATAACAAACTTTTAGTCATACTTATTGTTAGTCAATTTTTACCGTTCCACATTTCTTATATCATTTTATTCATTCTTCACTTCTAGAAATTAGAAGAAATAAATCTTTATAATCAAGTAAACTCCTTTCATCTTACACTTTAATTGAATATGTTATGCCTATGTTTTGTTTTTTTTTAACGCTATCAACAACAGCTAAACTGATAGGGCTTGGAAACAACAAATGACAAGCACGCCATTTTATCCAGTCCACGTAATTGTAATCAACTGCACTTCATGGCAGGCGAGTTAATGAAGGAACCGCTCTGTCCTCTTTCGATCTAAAAGTAATTGCTGGCAAAACTACCTTAGCTTATAATTCACCGTCAAGAAGTGCGCAGCTATATGCAACGTATGTTTGTAGGGTATATATTACGAAATACTTTATTCTTATGCTGGTTTTCAGTCTTTGCCTTCTAAATGCAACATATATCAGTACATATCGTAAGGCTGAGTTTGTGTGTGTGTGTGTGCGCGTGTGTATGTGTGTGTGTGTGTGTGTGAGTGTGTGTGTGTGTGTGTGTGTGTGTGTGTGTTGCCTCTATAGAAATCCACACCTTACAAGATAGCAATCTCGGAGTCGCACCAATGGATTCCTCATGGTCGAAAATTCCCGGAATCGGCCATTTGTTTTTTTTGTTTTTTGGGGGTTTTTTGCTTCCTAACACGTGAATTTTTGCATTAAAAATTCACTTTAAACCATAACTTAACAATTTTCAAGTCGCAGCCATTTGCAAACATGAGTTAAGTCCCCTTCTAGCGACGGTGTAAAAAGAAAGAGAGAGTGAGAGATAACAGATTTTTTAAATTTCGTCTTTTTACTGAGTGATACACAATATAAACGATATTCTCTATATCTCCACAACTAATTTCCAAATTTGCTGAATCCGTTGCTCTACTCATAGTGACATATAGCTGGCCGTGCGTGAACATAGGAGACAGTAGTAGTTACCAGAGCAAAAATCCTCACTGTTCACTGTAGACACAGTCCTTCGCAAACGATCAGCTATTATTTTGTAAACAATGTTACGAAACTTCATGTTTTCGAATTATATATAGGAAAGCCTTCTTTTTTCTGACACAATGAGTACTAGGCTTACAAAGAATAAATCCTGTGGTTGATTTCTTCGACCAACGGCGGTGCTCCACCATGGCCGCAGTCACATGACTGAAACAAGTAAAGCAATAAAAATCTATGCCATTTTAATCCCGAGTAAGGCCGGGTATCTCTGCTAGTATTGTATATGTTTGACTCGTTCGGAGGGAAAACGCATAAGAGTGTACATAGAGTCACTAGATTTCAAATACCAATAAAGGATCTTATTTGCTGGCGAAATCCGCAGTAATCATGTGGGATGAAACACTTAAACAGCTGAAAATTTCACAGACACTTCTGAATGATTTCCCCCAAAGATCCATTAGGATTTGAAGAATATAGGTTTTTAATGGTGCCTAGTTTGAACTGGAAATTGTATGACACTCAGATTAGGAAAAAAATATATTTCACATAAAATAGAAAAATAGAGAAATATAAGTCTCCACTTGACATTGTCGGGGAATGTTAATGTAACTACACACACACATACGCACGCATGCACACACACACACACACACACACACACACTTAGAGAAACACAGAGGCACATATGTCTCTGTACTTGTGTGGGTGTATTATATGTATTAACATATATCCAAGCAAACGTTTGTTCAATCATAAATTTATGACAACATATACGTGTATGAGCGCGCGTGCGTGTGTATATGCATTCATATGTATATGTGCGTATGAGTGTGTATGCGAGTGAGATAGAGAGAGGGAGAGGGATAGATAGAGTATATATATAAATATGTTTTGTATGCTTGTTTGTATGTACATATGTAGGTTGGTATGTAGGTATGTAGGTAAGTGTAAATAATTAGTAAGGGAGAAGGGTGTATATGAATGTAGACGCGCTCATAATCAAGAGGGCCCTTGAGAATGAAACATATATCTCGCTGAAAGAATTCGATCCGATAATTACTAATGACAAACGCTGTAGCTCCATAACACATAACCATTAGAGCGCTGTGGCATTTTAATGACAACACCGACAGCAACAACAGCAACAAAACCAACGACAATATCAACAAAAACTAAAGAAACAATAACGAAAATATAGCAACAGTAATATCAACAAGAACGACAAATGTAACCACAACGATATGACAACCAACAATAGCATTAATATTTGCTAAATAATCGCGAAGGCTCAAATGATTTTTTATGGGCAGAGAAAAGGCACAGGAACAGCCAATTATAGTGCCGGTACTTATTAATTTCATTAACTTTGAAAGGATAACGTCACGCTAGTCTTTGGTGCGGTTAGAACTCAGAACGTTAGGTTTTTCATGAGTCTTAGGACTCATAAGAGCAGAGTTTAACCCGATTTTCATGGCGTATGACAAAGATCATAACACTCACCTGTGGACGGGACACCGGACGATCGCATGGTTAACTTCCCAGCTATTGCCGGGTCTTATTTTACTGCTGAGTGGACTGTGGCAATATGAAATGAAGTGTTTTGCTCAAGAACACAACGTACCGCCCTGTCTGCGAATAAAACTACGCTCTTAAGATCGTGAGTGCAACACCCTATCCATTAGGCCACGTTGCTTCGTAGGACCGTAAAGAGATGTAACCAATTAAAAATAAGGCATTGCTATCTGTGCCTCTACGAATTCTGCTATATACTGCAATTACAACTGTGGACAACAACAAATTTAGTCCAATAGTAATATCACAAGGTCTGGATTTTTAGTAGGGAAAAGTTTGTTGACTATTACGACCGTAACATTTGCCTGGTATATATTTTATAAATAGTGCTTGATACGTTGATTAACCTGGGATTTAAAAAAATAAGTTAGTCACAGGAACATTTATGATTGAGAGGAAAAAAATGTTTGATGACCAGGGCAGTGCCAAAAACAACAGCAGCGGCTACAACAACAATAACAGCAACCAAAACAAGTTCGAGAAGAAAAAAAATTTACCTTCAGACAAGAACAACATCAAAGGAACTAATAAGGTGGTCTTCCATGGTTGTTAGACCTGCTAGAAATGGCAGCCAAATTTCTTTGGAATTGGAGGGCCACTTTAAATACTTTGGTTCTAGATACGCTTTTCTCGATGTAACGGGATGATCATCGTCGGAACATCTTTGGTCGTAGTCCACATCTATATATGTATATATATAGCCACATGTATATATATGTATGCATATAGTCTAGACCAGGGGTTTTCAAACTTTTTGACTTGCGGACCCCTTTATATTTCAGGTTTTACTTTAGGGACTCCCTTATAAACGCTTATGAAATTTATGCATAAATATTTGCTTAAAATAACATATATTTTTACATTTGTTTATTTAACAGTATTTAACAAATAGGTTTATTGTCAATTAAAAGATTTCGATTAAAAACCATATATAAAATCAAATTGCCCATAAAAAGTATTTGCTGTTCACGGACCCCCTGTCTTGTCCTTGCGGACCCCCTGTGGTCCGCGGACCACAGTTTGAAAACCACTGGTCTAGGCTCTTTAGCTGCCTCGTTCGAATACACACATATATACAAACTCATTTATAATTTCTCATTTTACAAACCTACTTAATATTTTATCCCTCAAAGGCACACTAACCTACAAGTGTTATCAATATCTTTTACCTTTTACTTGTTTCAGTCATTAGACTGAGGCCATGTTGGGGCACCGTATTGACTTATAAGTGTTACAGACACAGAAATACGTTTACACAGAAGCATACTTTTATATATACGTAAATATACATATATACAAATCCCTCCACATTCTATGCTTCGTCTATATTTACATAAATAAATAAGCTATAAAAATGGATATTTAGAGATATGCATATAAACACTCAGTTCATTTCTCTATTTTGTCGATAACATCTAATAACTATCTAACCATCACAGTTTTTTTGTTTTTGTTTTTTGTATAAATATGTAGATTCTCTTCATTGTAAATTAGTTACGCGAACAATGAGTGAAACGTGAAACTCTAAGTAGTGAAAGTCAGTTTGTTAGCTCTGGTATTTCTGTGTGTGGGGGAGGGTGCGAGTGCATACACACACACACACGCACACACATACATACATATATAAACACAGAGAGAGGAGAGAGACAGAGACAGAAATAGATAGACAGACAGACAGACAGACAGACAGATAGATAGATAGATAGATAGATAGATAGATAGATAGATAGATAGATAGATAGATAGATAGATAGATAGATAGACATATAATCATACATGCAAAATTCGTGATTCGTAGATCAAAGCAAAACATTTGTCATGAAACAAGCGTTTGGAAACTGCAGCTGTTGCTAATCGAGACGCTACAATCATTTTTTTTTTTTTCATTTTGCTTTAATAGTTTCAGATTTTGCTTTAGGTTGTAGAGAACTGTCTTTTTTTAATCTTCTTTGGTTGCCAATTTAGTATTTACTACTAAGGGAATTGTGTGTATGGTTTATTGTTTTTCTCATTTGGGCTCCCGCTGGTACGTAGTACAATGGTATAGATATATATATGTACATACATGTATACACACATACGTAGACACACATATGTGCAAGTGTTTATTATTCTTTTTCAAGGGTAGGAGGGAAAATTGTAATTAGAATTAATGACTTAAGATTGTAGATGTCTTAAAAGTTTATTAAAAAATAAGTAATTAAAAGTTTTCATCAAAAATGCATCAGTAGTTAGCCGGAGATATTTGATTAATCTCTAAAGAAACTTCGAAAGTGAAGTCTGAGATTTGTAGTCTTCAAGTATCTTTATCTTTTGTCTTTTATCTTTTATATGTTTCAGTCTTTGGACTGTGGCCATGCTGGGGCACCGTCTTGAAGGGTTTAGTCGAACAAATCGACCACTGTACTTATTTAAGCTTGGTTCTTATTCTATCATTCCATTTTCCCGAACTTCTAAGTTAGGGAGATGTAGACAAACCAGCACAGGTTGTCAGGAGGTTCTGAATGGTCAAACACAAACAGAAAAATACACACACACACACAAATACACACATACACACTACACACACATACACTCTACACACACACACACAACCATTTGTCTGCTGAAATGAATTGATAGGCCCACTTATAAGATCCAAAGATACATAATCTTTGTCCTCTGATGAAATTATACTCACGTCACATGAATTTTGATTTAATGTACAAATTTGTAATTAAATTATTGAGTATTAATTGAAACGGCTGTAAGAAGTGAAGATGATCAATTTATTGTTAATAAACAATTATTAAGTTTCTTATCTCCATTTTCTTTTCTTATTTTAAATGGATACAAACTATATGCTTAATATATGCCTATTGTTTTAAGGGAATTTCATTTCCCCGAAATACTAAGTATTGAACCAGTATCTCCTTGGATGCAACCATCCCTTCACGAGGTTAACATATCCTCTAATTAAATTATATGTATATATATATATATATATATATATATATATATATAATCTCTGAACTTCATTCTTCTATCTTTATTCTTCCATCTACTGTTTTATTCTTCTATCTGCTGTGAAATCTTTCCTGCATACACACCATCTCTCTGATGACGGAATACCAGGTGTATGGGAGTGTTGACCCATTGACCGGGATATCCCAGAAACAGCTATAAGACATTACTTCTACTTCATTTTGATTCACCTTTACTCTAATTAAATATCCAAAATGACCTGAGATGCTCGTCCTGCCTTGGTTTTGTTTTCCTTTTCCTTTGATATATACTTGCTGACTCGGAAGTCTACTACCGATCCCTAGCTCCAGCCTCAACTGTGAATTTAGTATCTAACGGATGACCAATTATAGCACTTACGCAGCGTACTTATTGGATTAGATCATCAGTGAACTAAACCCCTCATATTCTATATATATATATATATATATATATATATATATATATATATAGGAAAATGAAAAAAAGCCAGAATGCTGAACTGGAAGCATAATTTAATAAAGATTTTTTCTAACCGGTTTTCATTGCGATGAAGCAAATTATCAAGAAGAAGGAGAATGAAAATGTTTTTTTACAAAGAAGTACAAAACAGTACAAAATGAAGAAAATAATATATAAAACAATAATATATAAAAAAAAATTTTTTAATAAATATACCCATACGTTATATTGTCTTTGAGCTTTTGTAGTTCAATAGTAGTTCATGTATAAATTGGTAGGAAAAATAAGGATGCATGAGAGTTGAGAGTTTTGTTAGGTTTTAAAAAAAGGGTTAAAAGTTTGTGTTAAGCAGGAAATGTGGTGTCAAAACAGGAAGTGTGTGTAAGGGGAGACAAGTGTTTTTAGTTAGAGTTATGAACTCTTTTTTTCCAAACAGGAAGTTTGTGTCTGTTCATAGAGAAATAAGGTCACTGAGGGGTGTGTGTGTTAAGAAATGGTTGGAATTTCTCTATGAAAAGATTCTCCTTGTTGATTCTTTCTTGTGTGGAGATTCTGTCTTTACATTGATAGAAAGGGAATATAAAGAATTTAGGGTTTTTGTTTCTGGCGCAAGAGTCTATGTGGCCACTGAGTGGAATTTGGCGGTATTGAGGGAGGTTTATTTGTTCCTTATGGACAGCTACTCTTCTACGTAATGGGAGGCTCGTCTGTCCGATATAGAAGTTTTGGCAACCTGCGCAAGTAAGGACATAAATGAGGTTACTCGAGGAACAAGAGAAATTGGTTTTAATTTTAGACTTTGTTCCTCGTTTGAAGGTAAATTCAGAGCCTTCAAGTAGGTAGGGTCAGGTGCCACAATTAGGGCGTGCACATTTTTTAACTGATGGGGGTGGAAGTGGTGCATGTAGTTTGGAATTGGTTAATAATGTTTTCAAAGATTTGTGTTGCCTTTTGCATTTAAGGACTTTGTGTGTATTAATGATATTGTTCATTTTCGGGTCTGTGGTGAGTAAGGGGAGGTTTTGTTTAATTGTGGTGAATGCTTCGATGTTATTGGGGTTATGGGTGGAGATGTATGGAAGTATTTTGGGGTTGGGTGTGTTATTATGTTGGTTGGTTTTTAGTGTGTTTTTGTCAAGTTCCTTGGCACGTTTTATTCCAAGATCTATGAGTGTGGAGGGATATTGGCGTTGTAGAAGAGTAGCTGTCCATAAGGAACAAATAAACCTCCCTCAATACCGCCAAATTCCACTCAGTGGCCACATAGACTCTTGCGCCAGAAACAAAAACCCTAAATTCATTATATTCCCTTTCTATCAATGTAAAGACAGAATCTCCACACAAGAAAGAATCAACAAGGAGAATCTTTTCATAGAGAAATTCCAACCATTTCTTAACACACACACCCCTCAGTGACCTTATTTCTCTATGAACAGACACAAACTTCCTGTTTGGAAAAAAAGAGTTCATAACTCTAACTAAAAACACTTGTCTCCCCTTACACACACTTCCTGTTTTGACACCACATTTCCTGCTTAACACAAACTTTTAAACCTTTTTTTTAAACCTAACAAAACTCTCAACTCTCATGCATCCTTATTTTTCCTACCAATTTATAAATGAACTACTATTGAACTACAAAAGCTCAAAGACAATATAATGTATGGGTATATTTATTTTATTTATTTTTTTTTATATATTATTGTTTTATATATTATTTTCTTCATTTTGTACTTTTTTGTACTTCTTTGTAAAAAAACATTTTCATTCTCCTTCTTCTTGATAATTTGCTTCATCGCAATGAAAACCGGTTCGAAAAAATCTTTATTAAATTATGCTTCCAGTTCAGTATTCTGGCTTTTTTTCATTTTCCTATTATTTCTCCACGTGCGGTTAACACAACCCCACTATTTACTGACTTATATATATATATATATATATATATATATATATATATATATACGACAGGCACCTTTCAGTTACCATCTGCCAAATCCACTCACAAAGTTTTGGTCGGCCCGAGGCTATAGTAGAAGACACTTGCCCAAGATGCCAAGCAGTACGACTGAACCTGGCACCATAGGTTGGGAAGCACACACTCACGCCTGCGCCTAATATAATTTTCTTTTTTTTTTCCTTTAGTAAAAGGAAAATATATGTGTGTGTATGTACATATAATACATATACACGATAGAAAGGTGAGTCGCAGTGAGCTGCCAACGGAAACGGAAGTTTGTAAACATGATATACATTTCCCATAATCCCACGTATATCAACTTTATGTAAATTTCGGCCTGTAGTGGTTCAGCAGAAAGTATATACTCACACAACTAATGCTTAATAATTATATCTGATTTACCACCTTAGTAGTTATTAACTTAATAATTAATAACTAATAAAATTAAATAATACCTCTCTTAATTCAATTGCGCTATGTGAAGGTTAATGAGAATTAAATGAGAATTTAAACCTCATTTACCTTGAGTATCCTTAATTTTAGGAATGATTTGAATCAAATATCCATCTGTAGCTCTGCTAGTGGCTTCCTGTTTGCCTTGTATTACATATAAAAATGTGGAGGCGCAATGGCCCAGTGGTTAGGGCAGCGGACTCGCGGTCATAGGATCGCGGTTTCGATTCCCAGACCGGGTGTTGTGAATGTTTATTGAGCGAAAACACCTAAAAGTTCCACGAAGCTCCGGCAGGGGATGGTGGCGAACCCTGCTGTACTCTTTCACCACAACTTTCTCTCACTCTTACTTCCTGTTTCTGTTGTGCCTGTAATTCAAAGGGTCAGCCTTGTCACACTGTGTCACGCTGAATATCCCCGAGAATTACGTTAAAGGTACACGTGTCTGTGGAGTGCTCAGCCACTTGCACGATAATTTCCCGAGCAGGCTGTTCCGTTGATCGGATCAACTGGAACCCTCAACGTCGTAAGCGACGGAGTGCCAACAACAACAACATATACAAATATACGACCCATTTCTGTGATTACAATGTTGTCAAAAGAAAAAATTGCATTCTTATCATAAAGTAGTTCCATTGATTTTTTGCTTTTTGTGTTTATTCCCCCCCCCCCCCCGTTAATGAATTTGGATCTAAATCGAAGAATGATATAGTTCGCTTTTTTTCTCTCTATTCATTATTGTTTTTCAATGTTATTTCCAGTTCCAGCGATACGTTTTCTTGGAATTTATTTATCGAATCATATTGTTTATAGACAAAATTATGTAGTGTTATTTTTTACTTGTTTCAGACAAGACTGCAGCCATGCTAGAGCATCGCCTTGGAGAAATTTTTTTTCAGTCGAATGTATTGACCCCAGTACTTATTTGTTTTTAAAGCCTGATACTTATTCTATCGGTCTGTTTACCGAACCGCTAAGTTACAAGGACTTAAACACACCAGCACCGGGTGTCAAGCGGTATGGGAGGCCAAACACAGACACAATGACACACATTCACACACAAGCACACACATACATACATATATATATATATATATATATATATATATATATATATATATATATATATATATATATATACGACGGGCTTCTTTCAGTTTCCGTCTACCAAATCTACTCAGAAGGCTTTGGTCGGCCCGAGGCTATGGTAGAAGACACTTTCCCTAGGGATCAATCAGTCGGACTGAACCTAGAACCATGTGCACCTATGTATAGTAATAAAATGTAACTGATTACTGTTGTGTATGCGTATGGAGTGCTATTTTTCTCTAGGAATTTGTCTGGTCTCTTCTTTCGTCTTTTAGCTTCTTATTCAAATAGTTGATACTCACATACAGACCCATACAGGGTTGGCTAAATGTCACCTGACAATAAATCAAAACCATTTAATTCCAAGATTTATTTATGTTTAACAACTGAATGAATTTAATAAAAGTATCTAAACATGAAACATCATGAATTTGTTCAAACTGAGGGACACATTTTTCCATTCAAGTCAATACAGAATTACGGGTAATATTTATGGAATTTTGATTTACTGTCAGGTGACTTTTGGCCAATCCTGTACATACATGCATTTATCCAGTTATATATACTCATATACGCATGTACTGTTGCTCATAATCGCAATTATGCAGGAACTCACATAAATGTCGAAGAGTAAGCTATCAACTTGTTTCTGAATCCCTTTGCGTAATAAGTTTAAAACCGTGATGAGCTGGAATTGAACTCAATACTGAAAATTCATAGATTGCTACTGTACACTTGCAACACACACCGATGAACTTTTCCTACTCATGTTGTTTTACATTTAATTAATCGATGAAGGAAAAGTTGATTCTCCATTGTAAGAAAGCGCAAGGAACGCTGATACGATTGTTTCACCCTGAATCACCCTTGGCGGGGCCGATCTATAACCAAAGACATTTCAGCTGTACCCAAAGCGTCATATGAAGAAACATATTATCTAATGTAAATTAGCCGCCTTACTATAGTGTACTATACTGAGTGGAGGCGCAATGGCCCAGTGGTTAGGACAGCGGACTCGCGTTCATAGGATCGCGGTTTCGATTCCCAGACCGGGCGTTGTGAGTGTTTATTGAGCGAAAACACCTAAAGCTCCACAAGGATCAGGCAGGGTATGGTGGCGAACCCTGTTGTACTCTTTCACCACAACTTTCTCTCACTCTTACTTCCTGTTTCTGTTGTACATTTAATTCAAAGGGTCAGCCTTATCACACCGTGTCACGCTGAATATCCCCGAGAATTACGTTAAGGGTACACGTGTCTGTGGAGTGCTCAGCCACATGCACGTTAATTTCACGAGCAGGCTGTTCCGTTGATCGGATCAATTGGAATCCTCGACGTCGCAGGCGACGGAGTGCCAACACTATACTGAATTTTATCACAGTTCTCCGTTGTTCTCAGGGAAAAAAAACATTGCAGTATTTCAACAGTTTATTTAGTTATTATTTTCTCTTTAGTGATACGTGATCTAGGACAGACCAGTAAATATTTTTCAATTTTTCAGTTGCTTTCCTGTAGGCTCACCGTATCTTCATAAAAGACTCACGGTTTTGAAAAAAAATATGAACACTTTTACATCTTGTACTACTTCATCAAATGTTTACAACATCTGCAAGAAAGAAAGAAAGAAAGAAATTAATGTCTGTCGAATATTGTATTTATTCATTGATCAAATTTACTGTCATACCTTTTTCCACTCTGATACGGTTGTGGAAATAAAATATTTGATATGAAATATTTTGCCAAAATAAACCAAAACCTATTCGAATGATGAACAACAATTACATTAACCAGCAGGTAGAAGAAACATCGTCGCTGCACCATAACAACTACAACAATAATAGGTTATTACGATGAACGCGATTATCGTCATTATTGTGATAATGATCATCATTATTATCATTATTAAATCGGTGAGCTGGCTGAATCGTTAGCACTCTGAGTAAAATGTTTAGCGGCATTTCGTCCGTCTTTACATTCCGAGTTCAAAGTCCGCTGAGGTCGACTTCGCTTTTTATCCTTTCGGGATCGATGAAATAAGTACCAGTTACGCACTGGTGTCGATATAATCGACTAATCCCTCCATTTAAATTTCAGGCCTTGTACCTATAGTAGACCTATAGTATTATTATTATTATTATTATTATTATTATTATTATTATTATTATTATCATAATTGCTACTTTCAGCAACGACACTATCTACCAACTAGGAAGCACCTACATAGCAACTCTGTCTGCTAGTGTTGCATCCAGATTACGCCACCATTAAAGAAGAAGAAAAAAAAAATTTGTTTATGCAACTAGGGATATCCTCTAACTGAAAAACATAGAGATAGTCATAGTTTGAATACATTTGAGCCTTTGATCATAAGTCTAATCGATCAAAGCCTTGAACTAAAAGCAGCAACAACAAAGACTATAACATTTTATAGCAGAAAATATTATACTATTCAAACAACAAATGGTTTTAAATATTTGACACAAGGACAACAATTTCGTGGGGAAGGTTAAGTCGATTAAATCGACTCCAGTGTTCAACTGGCATTTATTTTATCGACCTCCAAAGGATGAAAGCAAAGTCGACCTCGGTGGAATTTGAACCCAGAAAATGAAGACGGACGAAATGCTGCTAAGAATTATGCCCGGCGTGCTAACAATCCTGCTGGTTTCCGCCTTTTTCAAGCAACAAATATTGGTGAGATGAGAATGGTGAGTACTATGTATAGTACATTTGCTATTCAGTATTGTCCAGTTACTATTCAAAATCAATTTATTCCATTTCTACTGACGATCATCTCTAATTTCCAGTGAAAGTAAGTGAAAATAAAATGGCTGAATTTGTAAATTCCACGAGCAATATAGCGAAAGCATTTTAGAAATGGCCACTGAGTTAAAGTAAAGCTTTGACTAATTTACCCAGACAAAATATTTCCTGTGGTTGTTAAACATTTGTGTTAACTTTGAATGCGTAGATTTGAGACCAAAACCATTCCAGTTGTGATAATCCTGTGTATTTTTCAGGCACAGTGAAATCCTGTCTACATTGAACACTGTTTCTGTTCATCCTTTTCTTAGTCATAAAAATTAAAAGCAGTACGCACGACTCTCTTCGGGACTCCAAAAATGATGGAAGTGGGGGAAACTATCCTCAGACCCGAGGCCGATTCTGAATGCTTGTAGCAGAGTGGATTCTGCTGAAAGTATCCAAGAAACAGGCGAAGAGGTGTTAAGTTTACAAATCAAGAATAGGGAAGATTTCCGTCTATAAAATTTCACTCATAAAGCTTTGGTTAGCTCAAGGCTATGGTCGAAGAGACTTGCCGTTCATGCTATACAATGGGATTAAACTCGAAATTATGAAGTAGAGAAGCAAATTTCGTGACCGTACAACCTTACATTCTTGGGGGGTTTTTTGTAAGGGGTATATTTGACTACTATTTCTAGCAGACCGATTGATCATGTGGAGACATCGTCTACAGCTTCAGAAATATTTTGTTTGTTTGCTTGAGCCGGCGCTGTTCTTAAGTTTAGTGTTATTAGAATCGGCAAATAGAACTTTCCACAATGTGGTATGTCTCCATCAATTTAAAAGTTGCGTTCCAATGTAAATCACAATCACTTCCAATTCTTTTCTGCGTCAGCAATGCAAAGCAAGACAGCTTTTCTGAAATCCCAGCAGGCGGTGAACGAAGCATGAAGTTTCACATGAATAATGTAAAGAGATTTCTCATTCTAAATCCAGACATCTTGAACTTCAATAAATGATTTATATCAGACTTCAGTCAACTTGTCATAAACAATAATTGACTCACAGGCAGAATGTCTCAGCTAACAAGCTTGTGGTTTTGCTGTTTACAGATAGAAAAGGACGTTATTCAATTGATGGGACTCGAGAGGTGGTATTTCAGGATATTAAACACGAGTACATGAATGTCTTTAAAAAGACGCCCGAAATATAATTCTTCTTCACAATAAATAAATATTATCGAAAATTTAATTTAAGAAAAGGAAAAATTATTATTAGTATTATTATTTTCATTTACTTAACTACAGCTAATCCTCTGAAATAACTAAAAAAGGAAATAAATTGACTGAATTGTTATCACATCGGACAAAATTCCGGGCAGTAATTCTTCCAATTCGACCGAGGTAAACTATACCTTTTATTCTTTCGGGGTCGCATTAGGGTCGATATAATCGATTTACCCCTTCGCTGAAAACTGCTGTCCTTGTGCCAAAATTTAAAAAATACATATTATTATTACTATTCGGAAGGCGATGAGCTGGCAGAATCGCTAGCGCGGCGGATATGGCGCTTTGTGGCATTTCTTCCGGCTATTTATGTTCTCGGGAGTTCAAATTCCGTCAGGATCAATTTAGTCTTTTATCCTTTCAGGATTAATGAAATGAGTACTAGTTCAGCGCTGTGTCGATATACTCGACTATCCCCCCCCCCTCCTATTCCAAATTTTCAGGCAGAGTCGTTAGCACGCCAGGTGAAATGCTTAGCAGTGTTTCGTCTATCTTCACGTTCTGAGTTCAAATTCCGCCGAGGTCGACTTTGCCTTTCATCCTTTCGGGGTCAATAAATTAAGTACCAGTGAAACACTGGGGTCGATGTAATCGACTAGTCCCCTCCCCCAAAATTTCAAGACCTTCTGTCTTCAGTAGAAAAGATTATTATTATTATTATTATTGTTCAGTAGTTTTATTTTTATAACGTGCTTTCACTTCACTACCGAGCGCAGCTCTGTGTGCCTTGGGTATGTGCTGTGGTTTGCTGTGATGCTCTTATGGTTACTGTATTGAAAATGTTTTGCCTAGGATGTGTGCAGTGCCCAGTAGTGCAATTTTCTATATGTTATGTATATTTGTAAGTCCTGGTGTTTTTGTTATGTATTTGTCTGAATATTTTTTTATGATACCTAAGGCACCTACTATGATACGAATTGTTTCTGTTTTTAGATTCCACACTCGAGTTACCTCAGTTTCCAGGTTTTTGTATTTTGAAAGTTTTTCCATTTCTTTTAGGGAAACGTTGTCATCTGCTGGTATTGATACATCAATTAGAAAGCATTTTTTCTTCATGATCTTTGACAACTATATCTGGTCTATTTGCCTTAATTTCTCTATCTGTGTGTATTGGCATATCCCAGAGTATGGTTGCTTTCTCGTTTTCTGTGACCTTTTCTGGCGTGTGTTTATACCATCTTTTTTCTGTTGTTATTCCATAGTGTTGACATAGCTTCCAGTGTATATAGGTCCCAGCTCTGTCGTGTCTGTGAATATATTCCTTCTTAGCCAGGACTGGGCAGCCAGAGATAATATGATTTATTGTTTCTTGTCCATCTCCACATATTCTACAGTTACTTGTTATGTTTCTTTTCATTGTATGTTTTTGGTAATTTCTGGTGGGGAGGCTTTGGTCTTGTGCAGCAATTAAAAATCCTTCAGTCTCTGCTTTGAGTCCTGAGCTTCTCAACTATTGCTGGGATTTTTCTCTGTCTATTTCTTTTGCATTTAGTTTAGCCCAGTATTTACCATGTAGGGGCTTTTCTTGCCATCGTTTTATCATGGTTCGTTGCTGTTCTAGTTTTGGTTTGGATTTCATTTGTTTTATAGCTTTTGTTGTTTCTTCTTCTTCTTCTTCTTCTTCTTCTTCTTCTTCTTCTTCTTCTTCTTCTTCTTCTTCTTCTTCTTCTTCTGGCAGAAACGTTAGCACGCCGGGTGAAATGCTTAGCGGCATTTCGTCCATCTTTACATTCTGAATTCAAATTCCGCCGAGGTCGACTTTGCCTTTCATCCTACCAGAATCGATAAAATAAGTACTAGTGAAACATCGGGGTTGATGTAATTGACAAGGTCCCTCCCCTTCCCCACCCCAATTTCATGTCTGTGCTTTTAGTAGAAAGGATTATCATAATTATTACGCGCACTTATCTAGGCCGGAAATACATGAGAATATAGGTATTTAGACTAGGCACTTCAGTCCAGTCAACAATTTGGGAATTGACAGATGGCCTAAAACTCTCAACTGAATGATGAACTTCATAAGCATATGGTGCCGGATCGTTTATTTTACTGAACCTCAAAAAGATCAAATACGTCCAATAGAATTTGAACTTAGAATGCAAAGGAACGTAAGTATATGTGTATCAGTTAGACTGACACTACCTTTTCTGCATTTCACTAACGTTTACCTTTAAAATAATAACTATAACACGTTATAATATATAACAATAAGCTGCAGATCGACCTCCAGCTATATAGCTAACACAACCTACATACATTCACGTCACAGCCTTTCAACATACATACAAATGCATGTGCACACAAACACGCTGATTTATCCACATATTCATTTATATTATCCGTTTATATACTTACATGAGTGTGTATGTAGGTAAAGGTAAAGTTATTGTTTTTAATAAGGGTTTTTATTTTGACTTTTTATATCCGTTACCTACATTGGGTAGAGCTGATATTTCAGTACATTGACACGAGTTTGAGTCCTCAGTTAACTAAATAAATGCAGTTAAGCCTAGCACCATAACTAATTGGAAGTAAAAACAGCTAAGATGCGGTCAGCATACAGCGGAATAAATATACACCTTGCCGGGTATTATCTGTCCTCAAACGTATTTTTATAGCGATATGGCGTCGAGTATAAATTTATAGTAAGCAATAAAGATTGTCACACACAGCCTTTATATTTAGAATTGGTAAAATCACCACCGTTCTCCAATACTCCGTATCTGGCGTTAAAATACTAAAAAGACGTGAATCATCATTGATGGGTGTTTAGCTTTTAACTTTAGCCAGATTCCAGATATGAACTCAAGGTTCGTGCGAAGTTTCAGGTCTTAGTCCTAAGTCACAAGAACATAAAACAATCAAGAAATATTTTTTTTTACTAATTCACAGTAGACCATAATAAGGATCATGTATAACGATGGAAAATATTATTATTTATCATCATCATCATCGTCGTCGTCGTCGTCGTCTTCGTCACGGCTGCTGCTGCTGTTGTTGTTGTTGTTGTTCTTCTTCTTCTTCTTCTTTTTTTTTCTTCTTCTTCTTCTTCTTTTTCTTCTTCTTCTTCTTCTTCTTCTTCTTCTTCTTCTTCTTCTTCTTACCTCTGTGGCTGATAAAAGAAATTATTATTATTATTACTATCATCATCATTATTATTATTATTGCCTTTGCACAACTTCTATTGCTGGAGATGTACCACAGTGTCAGCTGTTCACTACCAGTGAACTAAGGTAACACCTCTTATTTTTCGAGCACCTTCCGGAGTATTCGAGCGGTTCCAAGCAGTGCTGTTTTCTGCAAGTGCTCCACCCTTACTGCAGCCCCTATTTGTTCCACGTACTTCTCGAGATTTTTTCTCATGTTCCCAGGGCTCCGACAATCATTGGTACTACTGCTACCTTTTTCATCGACCACAACTGCTTAACTTCCCAAGCTAACCTGTCATACCTCTCGACTTTTCTTTCTTCCTTATCGCATACCTTGTTGTCAGCTAGGTATGCTATATCTATGATCCAGTACAGTTTGTTTTCTTTCTCAATCAAGACTATGCCCAGCTTCCTATTCTCTATCTCATGGTCGCACTGACTCATAAAATCCCATAGGATCTTTGTATTTCCATTTTCGACGGTGCCTTCGGGTTTGTGGTCGTACCAATTTTTTGCTCTGTCAAGTCCGACGGCAGGGGACGCTGGACGGAAGGGCCGGTTAGATTGCTCGGTCACTGGTTTGGTCCAGATCTTCTGGTGAAAAGAACTAGGACGAGGTGGCGAGCAGGATGCCAATCTCACCCAGAAATAGTTCAAGAGAAAACTATCCTTGAAGGGTCGGGCAGAGGTGGCGAATACTTATATCAACTCCATTATATATTATCGCTTGACCGTCGTGCCTTGTCAGAGTTTACGTCTGACCAAACAGCGCATACTCTTCCGCTTTCCACTGGTCAGGCGCTCAATTTCTTGTCAACAATCGCTGAATGGAGGGCTGGGCATGCCGTAGCTGCAGATGCGCAGACATGCGTTGGGACTGCGACATCTTCAGCGCTTCCTTGACAATGAGCAAATTTGGTCGTCATTTGTCAGACGGATGAGATTTTCCACAACTCGTCTTTTTGAACTGGATCAAACATAGACTGAGGCAAGGCGCCTGACACTTAAAAGTGTCCTCAGGCGCTCACAATCCTCTTTCAGTCGGGCAATGCGGTTAGTAGAAGTTTCACTCGGGTGTTCTAAAGAGGGTTAGTGGCGAGCAAGTACAACGACGTTCTCGAGGATACCTTGGGCGTCAACGAGAATCAACAAGCTGGTTTATTTAGGAGGACTTTTGGGCCGGTACCAAAGGATAATTTCCAGAAATCCTTGACATGGCAGTGCTACCGGAGGCATTGCGGGTTCGGGTAAACACTAAAAGCATAGAAGCGCTGCTCGCTTGCTTTGCCGTAATGAGTAGAGCGACGAAACGGTTCTGCACACTCTCGGTAGACTAAGGAGGTACTAAAATAACTTTAATCATAGTTCTGCTTACCCGGGGCTAAACAACAATAACAGTAACAAATATGTGAGAATGTGAGGACTAGCACACATGAGGGCTTTTTTAGTCGTGAGTTATTTATGCGTAAGGAGAGTGTAGTGTCATACCGTTTCATAGATATGTGTAAAGTATGCGATTTTGCATTATTATGAGGTTGCCATGTCTACATTGACGGTCAAATTTATCTTTCATCCTTCTAATATCGTTAAAATAAGTACCCGTGAAGTACTGGACTAAAATCGACTACATAAATTCCTTCCCCAAATTTTCAACCTTGTAAGAAAGATAGAAGGCCATGTCAAGCCTCTACTCTTTTGTACAAAGATAATACTGTTGCATTTTAGCCAGACGTTTGATTCATTTTTAAAACCTTAATTTTTATTTATCTTTTGTCGCCCATGCGACCATACTAGATCAGTGAGCTTCAGAATTTTCCCTCCATACTTAAAAGCCCATTCTACTTCGGTTATTTAATACCGTCATCAAAAGATAAATTGATACTGAAAAAACCCCAAAAAAACAGGCTGGAGTTTCGTTGCATTCGACTTCCCTGATAGACTTTTAAGTCTTTTGTTTTTTCCTGAGTTTTCTTTCCTCGCACCTATCTCCTATAACAGTTACTTTGTGTCTGACACATGTAATAAAGTGATAGATAAAAAGCTCCCGACAATCCTAAATACATAATTTCACCCCAATTGTAATCGACACTATTCTTAGTGCACTAAAGGGTACTAAAATCGAGTGGATCGAGTGTGATGTAGCTGATAAATATAGTCCATCAGATCTAGTGGATACATACATAAGTGCACACACACACACACACATATATATATATATATATATATATATATATATATATATTCATACATACATACATACATATATATGTGTGTATATATATATATATATACATATATATGTATGTGTATATATATATATATATATATATATGTGTGTGTGTGTGTGTGTGTGTGTGTGTGTGTGTGTGTGTGTGTGTGTGTGTGTATGTGTGTGTGTGTGTGTGTGTGTATATATATATTTATATATACGTATGTATGAATATATAAGAAAAAGAGCATAACCAACATTTTTCTTTGCTATTTCTTTTTCTGATATATATATATATATATATATATATATATATATATAATTAAATTAAAACAGTAGGGTAAAAAAATTGGATATTGATTAATATCAATTTAATACCAGGGAACAAGCACATTAAAAGAATCAAGGAGATTCAGAAAAAAATCTGAGATCTCAAAGGATTATTGTATATGTATATATAAAAAAGAGACCACTAGGTGGACTGTTAATGTGCTAGAAGATCTTCTTCTAGCACATTAACAGTCCACCTAGTGGTCTCCTTTATATATATATACATATATATATATATATATATATATATATATATATATATATATATATATATATATATATATATATATATATATAAACAAATAGTAAATGAGTATATGCATATATACGTACAGGTATGTGCATACCGACATCCACCTGTATGCATAGGTGCATATCTGGGTACAGGACATTGCAAACAAAACGTAGACAAGAAAGCACACAAGCCACATAGAGAACATTTTCCTTCATCAGCTACCCCCGTTTTAACACCGGTGTTTCGAAGAGCTGGGTAGGACGCATCGTTAAAACCGCTCTTCCCATGGACCGCAAATTAAATTTGTATACACAAATTAAACCTTGCCATGGAGGAATGTAGTGGCGGACAAAAAACAAGACAGGAAAACAAACGGAAAAGCCTATACGGCCAGACGGGAAAAATTATGTGTGTATGAACGCTGTGAGGCACGAACTTGAAAGTGGGGACGAAGTAAGTTCACGTGTTTGCTCGGTGATAGCCAAGGAAGAAAAGGATTATTGACCGGAAGCATGTGACCATGCCGGTGTAAGGAGAAGATAGAGAGTGGTAGAGGGAGAAACAAAGGGAGGAAGTAGAAGAATAGGTGAGCAACGAGAGGAAAAGAGGAAGAGAGGAAGTACGAGGGGGGAAAAAGAGATACGTAGTAGTAACAGAGGAAGAACGAGAGGGGTAAAGAGAGATACGTAGTAGTAAACAGAGGAAGAACGAGAGGGGGAAAATGATAGAGGAAGAGAAAGGGAAAGAGAAAGAGAAAGAGATAGAGTAGCGTCGGAAAATATAAAGTTGCGATAACTACTTACAAAATTGGTGACGCTGCGTTCGGTCATGTAAAAACAAATAGTAAATGAGTATATGCATATATACGTACAGGTATGTGCATACCGACATCCACCTGTATGTATAGGTGCATATCTGGGTACAGGACATTGCAAACAAAACGTAGACAAGAAAACACACAAGCCACATAGAGAACATTTTCCTTCATCAGCTACCCCCGTTTTAACACCGGCGTTTCGAAGAGCTGGGTAGGACGCATCGTTAAAACGGCTCTTCCCATATATATATATATATATATATATATATATATATATATATATATATATATATATATATATATATATATATATATATATCAGAAAAAGAAATAACAAAGATAAATGCGCAGGAGTGGCTGTATGGTAAGAAGCTTGCTTCCCAACCACATACTTCCAACCACATGTTCAGTCCCACAGCGTGGCACCTTGGGCAAGTGCCTTCTATTATAGCTTCGGGTCACCCAAAGCCTTGTGAGTGGATTTGGTAGGCGGAAACTGAAAAAATAATATATATGTATGTGTGTGTTTGTTATTTGCGTCTGTGTTTGTCCCCCTCACCATCGCTTGACAACCGATGTTGGTATTTTACGTCCCCGTTACCCTGTGGTTCGGCAAAAGAGACCGATAGAATAAATACTAGGCTTACAAAGAATACGCCCTGGGGTCGATTTGTTCAACTAAAGGTGATGCTCCAGCATGGCTGCTGTCAAATGACTGAAACACGTAAAAAGAAAAAAAAAGATATATATATACCCATACGCATACATATATACATATACATACACACTCATATATATGTACATACGTATGTATGTATGTATGTATAATTCGTGTTATACTTAGAAGTGATGCACGTTAACAGAATTTCCAACTCGAGTCGAATAGAACAAACTACTCCAAGTCTTTGTTAGAGTATCCGTTTGTATGGAATTTAGGACTGGCTAGTTTGTACAGGACAAAGAGTTGTATAATGTATAAGATGAAGTCAAACCAAGAAATGATATTTTGGATGCATTTAATACATACGTTTCCAGTAATTGCGCAATATATAAAGAAGGCAAAATCTTCCTCAGTTAAGTCACATCATAACATGAAATTGTTGGAATTCGCCTCTTATATCTTGTCACTGAGAGGACGAAGCCAAAGGGATTAGAATATCTATTGAAAGGGAAAAGGAAGTGCGAGGGTGAGAAAGGTTATTTATTTATTTATTTATTTATTTATTCATTCGTTCTATTTCTGGCAGTATCGTTAGCACGCGGGGCTAAATTTTTTAGCGGCATTTCGTCCGTCATTCTGAGTTCAAATTCCGCCGAGGTCCACTTTGCCTTTCATCCTTTCGGAGTCGATAAAATAAGTACCAGTGGAGCACTGGGATCGATGTAATCGACTATCCCTCACTCAAATTTCAGGCCTTGTGCCTTCAGTAGAAAGGATTATTATTAATGTTGTTCAACATTTGGTAGTCGCAGGTAGATTTCTACTGCATCACCCACTACACCTCCGTGTTGCTGGGGTGTGTGCAAACTTTTCCCGGTATTGTATTGCGTCAGTTTCTTTTCCTTCTTTTGTGATGCAGTCTTTTGTTGTGTTAGTATTTGTATTATGTTGTGTGTGTAATGTATTGGGCATCCGGCCTGCTGGAGATAGCGTATTATTATTATGATTATTGTTGTTGTTGTTGCTGTTGTTGTTATGGTTGCTGCTGCTGCTACTGTTGTTGTTGTTGCTATTGTGTTTTAATTCTTTGCTTTCAAAATTGCTAGTATTTACTTAATCTTTCAGTTGACTCTTTCTTCTCTCCCGCTCTTTCTCTTTCTCTCTCTCTCATAGGATTTCAGTTCTCACTCTTTCCTCTACCTCATACCTACGCTGCCAATCCCTTTTCTCTCATTCCTCTCTCTTTCCCTCTCTCCCTCCCCCCTCTCTCTCACCATCTCCTTTTTCTTTTGGCCTCTCTATAGATATTCTATCCCTTCTAGTTATGTTCTCCCCTCATGTAGAAACTTACACAGTCCTGGCCATATACAAAGGCCTAATTCCATCAGTTTATTCGTAGTTTAATGTCTTAAGTGAGGAAAGATTTTGTGTAAGAGATGAAATTCTCTTTTCATCTATTGTGCAATCATCTGAAACGTACGCATTAAATGTAATCAAAATATCATTACTTGATCTAACTTCATTTTTCATATGCATACATACATACATACATATATATATATATTTAAATTGGGAGAATTCACAAAAAACAACAGACAAAGACAGGTGGTGTAGAAAACAAACTGATGTATTAGTATAACGCTCGGGAATTGAAAACGTCTTTAACGTTTCGAGCCTACGCTCTTTCACAGAAAGGAACACAAAAAGAAACAAGGAGAGAAACAAGGAGAGAAAAAACATATGTGTAGTGGTTAGCTGTCTATCATGGCGAATGCCGGACAGAAGGGTCACACAGGAGAGCTAAGAAGAAGGGGAGATAACAAAGTAGTAGCGGTCCCAAAACGAAGGTGCGCGTGTGTAAGAGAGTATGTATGTGCGTGTCAAAGAGGGCTGGTGATCTTGACGTGTGCGTGTGTATGTGTAGGTGTGAAAATGTGGGGATTGGTCAGTGCTGGTGTGTTGTGATGTGATGTGTTGTGTGGTATGGTGTAGCGTGGTGTGGTGTGATGGTGTTGGGAGATGGGGGAGGCGAGAGCGGGGAAAGCACCGGTGGGGCGTGGGTTAGGCTGAGGGTGGGGTATGTGAGTAGGCAGAGGGTGAGGGTAGAGGTGGGGTATGTGGATAGGTAGAGGGTGGGGTAGAGGTGTGATATGTGGGAGAGGGTGTAAGGGATGGGATGGAAAGGATAGGGAAGGTGGGGTAGGAGTGTGTAGGGGTGGAGTGAGGGAGGGTTGACGATGAAGGGGGAGGGGAAGTTGGGTGTGAGAGAAGAGAGAAAGAGAGAAAGAGAGTAAGAGAAAAGAGAGAAGAGAGAAGAGAGAAGAGAGAAAGAGAAGTAGGATGGAAGGGGAAGAGAGGCAAGGAGAGGAGGTTAGATGAAGAGGGGAGTTGAGCTCATGTGGTGCAAAGGAGCGAAGAGAGGAGATTAATATCTGTTCACGGCGCATGTATATATATATATATATATATATATATATATATATATATAAAAGATATAAAATATAAAGGGTTTAGTTCACTGGTGATCTAAACAAATAGGTACGCCGAGTAAGTGCTATAATTGGTCATTCGTTAGGTTCAAAGTTCACAGCTGAGGCTGGAACTAGGGATCCGTATTAAGCTTCCATGTTAGTATGTCTGTATTAGAGGAAGAGGACATCAAAAATCAGCGCAGGACAAGTATCTCCAGTCATTTAATTTATTTAATTAGGGTAAGGTTAATTTGAAGTCTTACAGTTGTTCCTGTGATATCCCAAGTGATAGGCTAGCATATCCGTACACTAGGTATTCTGTCATCTGCGACAAGGCATGCATGAAAGTTCTAGCCAGGAAAATTCACAGTTTATAAGGAATAAAATAGAGGAATAAAGAGTAAAAGTAAATAGAATACAGACAGGAAAATAAAGTTCTCAGTTCATCTTTATCCATACTTCTGGAAAAAGATGAACTGTGAACTTTATTCTCCTGTCTTCATTCTTCTATCTACTGTATTCGTCTAGCTACTGAGAAGCACGAATAAGCTCCGTCAAGCTGATCTTCCCGAGACTGATTATACAATGTCATGAGGCGTGTGACTCTCTCCAGCTCACTTCAATTTGAGATTTGTCCACTAAAATTTAGTGGAGAAAGCGTGTGAGTTCATGTTTTTCACAATAGCATTGCTGGTTTGCTTAACACCGTTTTCTCATTCTAGCCTGTACCGTTTCTCTTCTTATAGACATACAAGAAACGACGATACAGATCGGTTGTTTAAACTATGATGGGTTATGTGAAACGCGAGAAATTTCAATAACCGAATTACTAAGTGGTAGGTGGCCTCTCAAAGTATTGTGAAACAAGGATAACGGTCTTCACACCGATATTTAACCATTTTAGAGCGAAATATTGATGAGAAATATTTCGTCCTAAAATTATTTTAGCGGGAAATACTTTAGGGACAGCAGAAATGATAAATATGACGTTTATATTTGGTCTCTATTTGGCGTCTGATTCGAATTCTTATGTAATATGGCATATGTCAACACTTGAATCTCGAGTGTTCCCAAATGGTATGTACATATCTTTCTGCAGGAATATAATATTGGTAATGGTGCTGTTAACCTCCAACTTCACAATAAACACAATCCCCAATGGAGGATTTATTTGGTGTTAGGAGCAGTCTAATTTCACACTGAAACATAAGATACACACACGCACGCCCATACACACACACACACACACACATGTACACACACTCGTACATACGGAGGCTCACACACACACACACACATACATATACAAGCGCGCACGCATACACATTTCCTCTCGCTCAACCTCTCATTCGCTCTTTGACTGTTACACACACACACACATACATACACACATATATCAACGTAGCGGCCATTAATAGGAGTAGGTGTACACACTATGGACGTTACGTGTTCGCTCTACTTGCTAGAAATAACAGACAAACCTTAAAATCACATTATCCGCTTTTTTATAAAGAGATACATCCGATAATGAAGTCCTGAGAATATTCTATCCCCTCAAAACAAGCGGAATGTTCGTGCTGAATAACGCAAATTAAAAGCCTCAAAACCACAAATACTACAATTTACAATCTCTTATAGTCTTTTGACATATTTCTATATATCAATGCCAGACATATAAATCAAAATTTAGATTTCTTTCCCAGAGCAAGAAAATATTTCAGCTCTGGATGGTTATTGATTCTCAACAAAGTTCAAGCAAAGACTCCATTGGAATACTAATCTCATAACTACAACAAGGAAAAATGCCACCAAAAAGCTACAAACACATAAAACCTATCACAAAAAGGGTCACCAAGCAATTTGACTGTGGATCACTCGAGCAACATATTGCAACCTTCAGGTCACGCAAGTACTATTTGCTCTCTATGATTCTTTTACCAGTTCTGCAACGGTCCCTGTTCTTTTGAACGACATATTTGTGTGTCCTCTCCACGAACAGCATGCCTATTCACGCTTTGTAACTCCTACAGTGTTTCACTGTTGCAAAACTTTTTGGGCTGCATTGCGATTTCTTTGGGATTCAATCTTAAGGTTTTCCATTCTGTTGTTGAAGCTATATATTGAACATATGGCAACAGTTATGGGTACTATCACTCCTCTTCTGGGGGATCCATAACAAATGTGTGTGTGTGTGTGTGTGTGTAATGACAGGAGCACATAAAAGCATGAATGTGTATATGTATATACACATATATGCAACACACACACACACACACACACACACACACACACACACACACACGTAGACACAGACGCACACACAGACACACACACTTGCACACGCACATATATATATATATATATATGTTTGTACATACATCTAAAAACATACTCACGTACACACAGAATTATGTACTTATTATGTAATTATAACTGTGCTAAGTAATATATATATATATATATATATATATATATATATATATATATATATATATATTATTTTATGGCTGAAACGTTCCGAATTTCAATAATTAGTATCACATTTCTGATCCTTGAATACAGGAAGAGCTTTGCCACTGATGCAAAAGTTCCCTACGATGAACTAAAACAGCGTTGGGCAGAATAGACTGGTGAAGTGCTCATCACAGTATGTATGTCATATGAAAGACCTATAACGGTTCGTTTCAGTTTTATGACAGTTTCAGATGATTTTTTTTTTCTGAAATAATTACAACTATCATATAGAGGGAAACCACACCAATATACAAATGCACTCGTTTATACTTTCATTGTTTCTTATCTTTACAATTCAAGTTAAAGTTACTTGAGAGGTGAGAGTTTTGCTGTTTTATCTCTACTATACACTGCACTGTATGTACTAATGCAGTGCATGAGCAACTTCGAACTTTATATATATATATATATATATATATATATATATATATATATATATATATATATATATATATATATATATATATATATAATTTAGAGAAAAAAAACACAATCACATATATAAAAATTTAATAAGTAAATACTTTAAAAAGACCTATAATAAAAATCAAAAAAGTTCAAAGTAATAAATATTAAAATAATAAAATAATAAAAATAATAATATATACATATATATATATATATATATATATATATATATATATATATATATATATATATATATATATATATATATATATATCCGAAAGTGACTGACGTCATTTGCAAGCGATATGATAGCATACATCAAAGCTTTTGTAAACTTCATTTAGGTACCTATGAAGTTGTGACAAAATCAAGAAACCTTCTCGGCTCTCCTAAACCTACTCCAAAGGTACAAAAAGTATGTGACAGCTAACGGGAAGGAAGGATGTACCAGAACTTATTGGTTCATACTCATTTCAAGTAGGTAAAATGGAACAGCATGAAATGAAGTGCATTACTGCAAACACACTATACTAACTAATGCAGGAATCGAACAAAAAAACTTGTGATTGTGAACACAACTCCCCTAATTCCATCTCCACTCTGTTGTACATAGTTCGTAAGCCTTATTGTTGATATCCTATTAAGTTACAAGTAAGATAGCAGTGTCAAACATTTCTTTTGGGCTACTAAGTACAATCTATATTCTGATTAGATCAACTAATGTATTCATTTTCTTTTTTAGGGTAATTATAATGATTTAATGCTTAAACTATGTTTGGAATAACTTTTATATAATTTCACTTCTTGTTATTGTTTAGTAACAATATCTATATGTGTATACGTAGGACGCAGATATTTACAGGCATTCAAGCATATATAATGCAAAGATAAATACACACACACACACACACACACACACACACATACACACACACAAACACACATGCGCACACAGGCAATTACATCGCCATCTAGGCATTTAAGCTATTTAACACCCACTATTTATCACATTCGCTCTTTGTTTATTTCTTGATAGTATAATTTATGATGCGCTCAAGAGTTTCGTCTCACTTCTGTGACCTGATCACTGACGCAATTCTAGATGCAGTCAAATTGTCATTGAAAAGATAATGTATATCGTGTGTGTGTGTGTTTGTGTGTGGGGGGTTGCGCGCGTATACATATATTTTCTTTATTTCTTTTACATGTTTCAGCCCAAAGGTTGTGGCCATGTTGAAGCACTGCCAAGGTAATCACCTTTCAATGGCCATTCTTCTGCGATTGACTTTTGGTGAACGAGGGAGTTCGAAACGGTTGCTCTCTTTTGAGTTTTGTCGTGACAAAGGTTTATTGGGGACCATGGACAGCAAGAGATGGAGTTGTTTCTTGAAAGCATCTACTCCTACTTCAGGAAGACCCCTCAGATATTTTGGCACGGTATTAAACAGGTGTAGGCACTTGAATCCCTAAGCACGTGGTTCCCACTCTAGACAGGATAGCTGGGACCTTTGGAACAGTGCAGTGAGGTCCAGTTCAGAGGGTAGTATAGCTCCTGATGCCAACCCCTCCAGGATATCACTGCATACTTCTCCCATCTTCGCTCTAGGGAGTAGAGTAGTAGCTCTTTCAGTCTCTCCCAGTAGCTCAGCTGTCCTATTGATGCAATCATCCTGGTGTAGCACCACTGAACTGCCTCGAGTTCCACTATTAATTTAACACCGTGGGGCTCACGATAGTTGAAAGCAGTAGTCCAAACCTTTGAGTACAAATGTCCTCCATACAACCAACATAGTTTGCTGGTCCTTCTTCTGAAGCCTCTCGGAATCCACCCGGTCGTTCGCATGCATATTGCCACCATCTTGGCGATATGTACGTGAAACAATGCATCGTTGCTTAAAACAATCCCCAGATCACGGACTGTACTTGACTCTGGGACTGCCGCTCCTTTAGTCGAACGAATCGACCCCAGAACTTATTCTATGTAAGCCTAGTACTTTTTCTATCATTCTTGTTTGCTGAACCGCTAAGTTACGGGGACGTAGACACACCAACATCGGTTGTCAAGCGATGATGGGGGGACAAATACAGACACACAAACACACACACACATACATACATACATACATACATACATACATAAATACATACATGCATACATACATACATATATATATATATATATCTTTCCTTTCCTGAGCGTCCAATAATACTATCCATATCACGTCCTCACTTTGTTTTTTTGTTATTGTTTTTTTTAACTATATATATATATATATATATATATATATATATATATATATATATATATATATATATATATATATATATACGACAGGCTTCTTTCAGTTCCCGTCTACCAAATCCACTCGCAAGGTTTTGGTCGATCCGAAGCTATAGGTGAAGACACTTGCCCGAGGTGCCACGCAGTGGGACTGAACCCAGAACCATGTGATTGGTAAGTAAGCTACTTTCTATACAGAAAAGGAAAAAAAAAACAAACAAACGTTTGAACATGGCACAAACAATGTATTAATAAGACGCCCAGAGAAAGAAAAGAGTAGAAGTTTTACGTTTCGAGCATAGCTCTTCTTCGGACAGAGGAAGAAACAGGGAAGTGCAACCAAAGGAGGAAAAATCACCAATAATCACGTGCGGTTATTTTTTTGAAGTAAGTGACCGGAAGTAGGAACGAAGAGAAAATGCTTAGTAGAACAGGAGAGTACGATGTGTGTATATATTTATATTTACGCTTATGAACCCAGTCACATAGACCTTCTTGCGTATGTGTATAGGAATGTAAGAAGGTGTTTATTTTTTTATGTATATGTACTAGCTGAAATTAAATGTTGACATTTTAGGTGTGTGTGTATGAGCACCTGCCCTCCAAATCCCTCTACATTTGTGTGATATGACATGATTTTTCTGGTAGTAGTAGTAGTAGTAGTAGTAGTAGTAGTAGTAGTAGTAGTAGTAGTAGTAGTAGTAGTAGTAGTAGCCTTTGGTGTTGCTTTGATAATTCTTCATATCCACATGGGGTACTTCCTACCTATTATTTTATAACGTCAATGGGTATGATACACTGCAGAGTTAACTGTTCGGGACATACGTAAAAACACATAACGAACTGATTGGTAATGTAAGTGGCGTCGAGATCATCTAAATATAAATAAATAAATACATAAATAGATAAATAAACATAACAAGCGTAAAAAGAATTCAACTTGATTTGTTTGTCTTTTTCAGTTGTTGAAGTCGGTGTAATCAAAGCAGAAGACAATAAAGGTACTAGTCCACCTCAACACATACCAGACACTCGTTTTTGGTGCATTAGCGTATGCGGGTATAATAAAAAGAAATATGAACTCAAGTTGGGGTGAACATACAAATGTTTGTATCGTATATGTATGTGTATATATGTGTGTGTGTATATATATATATATGTATGTATGTATGTATGTATGTATGTATGTATGTATGTGTGCGTATGTGTGTGTCTGTGTGTGAGTATGTATATATCGTGTGTTGAAACAGACGTTGTTGTACTTGGGGGTGGTCATATTGCCAGTTTACCCAAACTGGCAATATGACCATCCCTAAGTACAACAATATATATATATATATATATATATATATATATATATATATATATATATATATATATATATATATATATATATATATATATATATATATATATATATATATATATATATATAATATAATATAATATAATATAAGTATGTATGTATGTATAGTTAGTTTTAAATCTCTGAATGAGACCTAAGTCGTAACTATACTGCATAGTAAAATACATTTGCTAACGTAAGGTGGCAGTCCTGGTTAGGACCATGTTGCTACCTTTTAACCCCAGGAAAATATCTTTTCCAGCTGGTTATCGACACACAATCTGTGTCTGAAATATACCGTGAGCAAGGGAGTGTACTACTCTATCTTAGCCACTAGCAATACTAACAGACCAATGGTTTCTGAGTAATTTCCCATCTTCGGTACTGGATAACCGCCGGCTAGAGATAGCAGCTTACTCGACTCTACCCACTGCATATAAATATAGAATTCACAGATGGTCACTGATCTCGTAATGAGTAAGACAGCTAGTTTTAAATCTCCGAATGAGATCTAAGTAGTAACTATACTGCATGGCCCTACACAGGACTGCCACCTTACGTTGGCAAATAGATTTTCCTATGTAGTATAGTCACTACTTAAATCTCATTCAGAGATTTAAAACTATCTGTTTTACTCATTACGAGATCAGTGACTGTCTGTCACTTGTATATTTATATACTGTGAGTAGAGTCGAGTAAGCTGCTATCTCTAACCGACTATTGTCCAGCACCGACGATGGGAAATTATCCAGAAACCCTTGATCTGTTGGTACTGCTAGTGGCTAGGAGGGAGTAGTACACTCCTTTGCTCACAGTATATTTCAGACACATGTTGTGTGTCGATAACCAGCTGGAAAACATGTTTTCCTGAAATTAAATGGTAGTAACATGGTCCTACGCAGGACTGCCACCTTACGTTGGCAAATAGATTTTACTATGTGTGTATGTATATATATATATATATATATATATATATATATATATATATATATATATATATATATATATATATATAGTTGGAATTTACAAAAGACGAAGATAGGTGCGTAAATATATATATATATATATCAGCCGAAATTGCTAGGATAATCTGGAGCTCGACTGAAGAAAGAAAACTCCGAATGACCTGTCCGTGTTTTCTTTGTATCGTCTATCTGGATCTTTTGTCCCTTTCTTGTATCATCTCGGTGTCTGGATGTCTTGCGTTCTTGTACCATTCTGTATCATTTATATATATATATATATATATATATATATATATATATATATATATATATATATATATATATATAGCGGCGTACGTACACCTTGTCTCTTATATGTAAGTATATATATATATATATATATATATATATATATATATATATATATATATATATATATATATATACACATACATATATATACATATATATATATACATACACATATTTCGTTTTGGGATTTGATTTGCAAGATTCTTTATGTGAGTTCGTCTTATTGTTCTTTAAACACATTCACATCTAATCATCATAGATCTCCGAGGGCTTTTGAAAAGGTCTAGAAATGTTGTGAGCCTTTGAAACTTAAGTTGATATAAAACTAGATCCTCAACTTATACGTAGAGGGCAATGTGTCAAGGCAGTGGGCTTGGCAGAATCGTTAGCATGCCGAGCAAAATGCTTAGCGGCATTTCGTCTGCCTTTAACTCCTGAGTCTAAATTCCGCCGGAGTCGACTTTTCCTTTCACCCTTTTGGAATCGATTAGATAAGTACCAGTTGAGCACTTGGGTCGATGTAATCGACTTATCCCCGCTCTCGAATTTGCTGGCCTTGTATTAAAATTTGCGACCAACATATATATATATATATGTGTGTGTGTGTGTGTGTGTGTGTGTGTATGTGTGTGTGTGTGTGTGTGTGTGTGTGTGTTTATAATAATAATAAAAGAGTAAAAATCATTAATGATTTATACCAAGTGGTCAGCGCGGAAATAAAACCTCATAGGTACATTTTATAAATAATTATAACAAGGCCTTTTATGTAGTGTGTGTTTCTCGGAGAATTCATGGTGGTAATAGTGTCTCTTGACGTCTATTTTTCAGTGCGTGATGAGGCACATGCCAAGCCCTTGTTATAATTATATATATATATATATATATATATATATGTGTGTGTGTGTGTGTGTGTGTGTGTGTGTGTGTGTGTGTGTGTGTGTGTGTGTGTGTGTGTAAGGGACGACCGTGCGAACTCATAAAAGGAGATATGGTGACGAATGGAAAAACAGGACTCCTTTTATGTAAACGCGTCACACGGTCGAACATACAAATATATATATCAATGGATGATATACATAATGTTATACGACGATAACATAGATGACCAGTAATGAAAGACCACAACCGTATTAGATGAATAACAGATATATTTATTGTAGTGTTAAAGATGTATGTCTGTGTGAGAGTGTGAATCCGACATATAAGAACATAATCAAAGACAGGCCGTCATACAAAGAAAAGTGTGTATGTGAGTGATACATGTGTGTATGAGAAATATTACAGCAGAGAGAAAGAGAGTCAATAACACGTGGACAATTATACCAGTTCGTTAGTACACTATAGGAAAAGTTCTGTATGTGAAAGTGAGGAGGGGCTGAGTGTGGCAGTGCTCATCACTAGTTGTGATGTCGTGGCATCGATGCCGGGCCGTGATTCTTGTTATACAGATGTTCATCGCTGGCTGAGGATTTCTTGTCTGTTTATTTACCGTGGTGAAGCTGAGTCACCTAACAGAATCGAAGAGAGAGATGTGCCGCGGAGTTTGGTGTGGTGTACATAGTAAATCGTGTTGACGCTGGTAGCGTAGAGGCTGCTTGGTAGGTGCTGGTTAGTAGTCGTAGAATCGTGTTGGTCATGATGATGATGCTGGATAGTAGTAGTAGACTCTTGTTGCTGATGTGGCGACGGCGGAGGTCATCGTGGCTGGACGAAGCTGCTGAAGTGGTCGCTGGCTGCTGCTGCTTTCGTGTGGTACACGGAACAGTTCTCAAAGAGAAACTGGACCGAGACCAATTATTGGGTATGAGTTGATCTATATATAGCGTTAAGAGGGCTCCAAATGCCTTTAGAATTTTACTCCATCACGTGACCTTATTAGGGGCCGTGATTGGTCAGTTTGCGTTCTGGCGGGAAAGGTTCGAAGAAGTTGCCGATTCGAATAATGATCAGTCACGTGATGGACAAGGAATGGGTTCTCTACTACGCTCGCATTTATTTATATTTAAATGAGAAGATTGTATGTAATGGCGATAGTAGTTTGTATCTAATGGCGGGAGGTAGTTTCACTACACCAGCCTCGCACCAGTCGGTTTGTCGAAGACAAACAGACGAAATAAGGAGAAAAAAAATTGTAGTGAAAAAGACTTATAGAACGGTTGGTCATTTACTGGGATTTAGTCACCATTTTTGGAAAGTTATGTGAACTTTTCAAGTTGGGCTGTACAGATCAGAAGGACTGTATGGACGAATCAACGTCGGGGGTCACCAGTTGTAAGGGAAACTGTGTGAACAGGCTCGCGTTGGCTGTACCTGTACAGATCAGAATGGCTGTATGAACGAATCAACGTCGGGGGTCACCAATTGTTAGGGTCGACCGTGCGAACTCATAAAAGGAGCAATGGCGACGAATGGAAGAAACAGAACTCCTTTTATTTAAACGTGTCACACGGTCGAACATACAAATATATATATCAATGAATGATATACATGATATGTTATGCGACGATAACATAGATGACCAGTAATGAAAGACCACAACCGTATTAGATGAATAACAGATATATTTATTGTAGCGTTAAAGATGTATGTCTGTGTGAGAGTGTGAATGCGACATATAATAACATAATCAAAGACAGGCCGTCGTACAAAGAAAAGTATGTATGTGTATGTGTATTATTACAGCAGATAGAAAGAGAGTCAATAACACGTGGACAATTATACCAGTTCGTTAGTACACTATAGGAAAAGTTCTGTATGTGAAAGTGAGGAAAGGCTGAGTGTGGCAGAGCTTATCACTAGTTGTGTTTTGGCGTCGATGCCAGGGCCTTGATTCTTGTTATACAGATGTTCATCGCTGGCTGAGAATTTCTTGTCTGTTTAAGAACTCTTGTCTGTTTATTTACCGTGGTGAAGCTGAGTCACCTAACAGAATCGAAGAGAGAGATGTGCCGCGGAGTTTTGGTTTGGTGTACATGGTAAGTCGTGTTGACGCTGGTAGAGATTGTTGCTGGTTAGTAGTAATCGTAGAATCGTGTTGGTCATGATGATGATGCTGGATAGTAGCAGTAGACTCTTGTTGCTGATGTGGCGACGGCGGAGGTCATCGTGGCTGGACGAAGCTGCTGAAGTGGTCGCTGGCTGCTGCTGCTGTCGTGTGGTACACGGAACAGTTCTCAAAGAGAAACTGGACCGAGACCAATTATTGGGTATGAGTTGATCTATATATAGCGTTAAGAGGGCTCCAAATGCCTTTAGAATTTTACTCCATCACGTGACCTTATTAGGGGCCGTGATTGGTCAGTTTGCGTTCTGGCGGGAAAGGTTCGAAGAAGTTGCCGATTCGAATAATGATCAGTCACGTGATGGACAAGGAATGGGTTCTCTACTACGCTCGCATTTATTTATATTTAAATGAGAAGATTGTATGTAATGGCGATAGTAGTTTGTATCTAATGGCGGGAGGTAGTTTCACTACATATATATATATATATATATATATAGTTGGAATTTACGAAAAACAGAACACGAAGACAGGTGTGTAAACAACAAACAGATATATTAGTTTAACGTTCGGGAAGGTGAAAAAGCCTTTTATGTTTCGAGCCTATGCTCTTCAACAGAAAGGAACACGAGAAAATAAACAGAGAGAAAATAAAAAACGAAAGCTTTAGTAGCTAGCGATCAATCATAGCGTTGGCTAGACAGAGATGGTTAGACAGGAGAGCTAGGAAGAAGGGGAGATAATAAAGTGGTGGTGATCCCAAAATGAAGGTGCGCGTGCGTATGTATGTGAGAGCGTGTGTGTGCATGTGGTTAGGGGCTGGTGACCTTGACGTGTGGCTGTGTGCATGTGTAGGTGTGTGGATGATGGCGTGGGTGCTGAGAAGTGGTCAGTGCTAGTGTGTGCGGGGTGGTGTGATCTGCTGTGGTGTGGTGTGTGGTGTGTGGTGTGTTTTGGGTACTGCTAGTGTATGTTGGTATGGTGGTGTGGTATTTTTAATTTCACCTATTGGTTCAGCAAAAGAGACCGATAGAATAAGTACTAGGCTTACAAGGAATAAGTTCTGGAGTCGATTTGCTCGACTAAGGGCGGTGCTCCAGCATGGCTACAGTCAAATGACTGAAACAAGTAAAAGAGTAAAGGAGTATATATATATATATATATGTATATGCATACATAGGCCCACATACACCTATATATGTATGTATGCCTGTGTGTATGTATTAAATATACTCGCACATATATCGGCATAAACATACGTTTTCATACGCAAACGTATTCACACTTTTTTCTTTTTATATATGATAAATAGTTAAGACCGAGAGAAGTAAAGAAATCCGATACTTAGTTTGTAGATGACAAACGATACATAAAATATTGGAAATATATACTAAAGAAATCACAGGTATACATATCTGTTTCATTCCCTCTCTCTGACACTTAATCTCTCTTACTATCGCCTAACCCTAACCGCCCACCCTCTTTCTATGTATATATATATATATATATATAAATATGTACGTATGTATGTATATATATATATATATATATATATATATATATATATATATATACACTTTTACATATGCATACATATATGTGATTATGTGTGTGTATAAATGTGTGTGAGCACCCGTTTGTATTTATGCGGTTTCTTTTGAGTACATTGCGTGTGTGTGTTTATGTGTGTAAATACATGTATGTATATGTATGCCTGTGTGCGTGCATACACGCGCGTGTGTGAATGTATATATATATATATATACATATACATATACATATAGACACACTCTCATGTGTATGTATTCGTGTGAGTGTGCATGTGTGTGCGTTCCCGCATGTGTATGTGTGTGTATTTGTATTTGTGTGTGTTCAGTATTTCAAAGAAATTCAACAATTGGTGAGTACAACAAATTTATCTCGACTGTGTCTCTATCTGTCATAGCAGACCTGAACAAGTGATCCGCAACTTTAGTTGGCGGCTTTGAACGCCAGGGGGCGCAGTCATCTAGTGCACTTCCGGATTCCGATCTATTCACACAGCCGCTGAGCAACGTTGGGAATGACATTTCGTGTAGTCATCCGCTGAAGCTAGACACGCGTTCACACCTGAGCATAATTATAGATGTTAAAAAAACAAAAAACAAGAGGTAAAATTAAAATTATATATATATACAAACATATAAAACGTGATTATGCTATTGGTTTAGTGGAGAGAATCATAATGGCGGCTCGAATCTTTGATTAATCATGTACTTTTTATCTTTTGGTGACGGTCGTTGAAGTAGAAAAGGTAAGATTTCGAGAACACTGGTTTGCGACCTGCAGTATATATACAACAAAAGAATAACCGATTATCTTATGCGCCTGATTAGGTTACAGCTATTTCCATTGTTGGGTGTGGTGGACTCCTAGTTGAGTACCTGAGTAACACGTGACAGTTTCATCAGTGCCTCAAGTATGAAGCAACCTAATGAAATGTTTGAGATAGTCGTCTATTCCTTTGTTATCTCTTTTCTTATTACCGCTCTGTGAAGGCGCGTGGCTTAGTGGTTAGGGTATTCGGCTCGCGATTGTAAGGTTGTGAGTTCGGTTCCCGGCGACGCGTTGTGTCCTTGAGCAAGACACTTTATTTCACGTTGCTCCAGTCCACTCAGCTGGCAAAAAATGAGTTGTACCTGTATTTCAAAGGGCCAGCCTTGTCACACTCTGTGTCACGCTGAATCTCCCTGAGAACCACGTTATGGGTACACGTGTCTGTGGATTGCTCAGTCACTTGCACGTTAATTTCACGAGCAAGCTGTTCCGTTGATCAGATCAGCTGGGGGCCCTCGTTGTCATAACTGACGCAGTAATCCTATTACCGCTCTGTACTCGACAAACGTTTCTTTCAGAAACACACGTATATTGAGTTCTCCACCAGGTTATTAGTACTGCAATGCCCAAGCGATATTATTTATATATATATATATATATATATATATATATATATATATATAATAGAAATATGTTACAAAAACAAAATAGGAACTACACGTGGAAATGTAAGGGGAAAGTAAGCAGAAAAATAAGCGAAAATGCACATTGGAAATCAAAAAAAGTAAACGCTTTTTATGAAAAGTAACGATAGATATATAGAATTAGATGGACTGAGGTAGGAATAAAGGTAATAAAAGTCATTATTGTGGGTTGTTAAAAAGATTCAAAAGCATACCGGTTTCGTAATATCACTAATCATTACTTTGAATGCACACCGAATACTGAACGGTGTCAGGTCTATTAGTCCCTTAATAATAAAGATTATGTGTAAGGGAGGTAAGTAGTTCTGGATTTGGTGCAATTAGGGTAGATCTAGATCTGTAATGTGGATGGTGTATGGGGGTTAGTGGTATTAAATGGAAGATTAGTAGTGTTCTATATTATGTTACGTGTTCATATTTAGTTGAATGAAGTTAAAACATTTTTTATTATGGTATATATATATATATATATATATATATATATATATATATATATATATATATATATATATATATATATGCATACATATATATTTATGTATCTTTCATCCTTTATCTGTTTCAGTCATTAGACTGCGGTCATGCTGGAGCACCGTCTCGAAGAATATTTTTAGTCGAAGAAATCGATCCCAGAGTGGCAGAGAGAGGGAATGAAAGATATATGTACACCTATATTGGATGGTACTTACTGTATTGGTCTATTTTGTGGAATCGCTGCGGCACGTAACCATACAAACACCGGTTGTCAAGCGGTCATGGAAGACAGAGACACAAAGACAAACACAAATACGCACACACGTACTCACATACATGCACAAGCACACGCACACACATATATATACACACACACACAACACTCACACATACACACACGACATGAAATCCATACCTCACATTGCCTATTGCCGTGAAATCCATCGGTTTAAATCTAACACTAATGGGCCCTAGTGATTATAAAAGTATTTTTAAATGTTCTACAATATTTTATCTGTGTAAATACCCATCACTCTCTCTCTGTTTCTCTCTCTCTCTCCCTCTCCCCCTCTCTCTTGCTCGCTCACTCTTTCTCTATTGGATGAGTAGTTAGTTATTTCATCAGTTTTAACAAAATGCGCGAGATACTGTTTTTCTATTTAAATGATATAATGTCCTCTCTGTCCAGAACACATAATTGCATCTCGTATCCGTCGTCGCGCGGTCTGTGTGGATAAAGTAGTACAATGGCCGATCTTCCTTTATATTATTCATACTAGCTAAAGTTGAATTAAACTTTAAGGAGTAGCCTTACAATAGTTTTGAACTTCAGTTCATGATCAAGACTTAACTGACTATGTCTTTGTCTATCTAATTGTGTATAAATGTAGTATAGTTTCATGCACTTCACCAACAGATGTTCAAGCACTCCACAAAATGCAGATCAACAAGACAAAAAAAAATAAAAAGAAAGAAAGAATGACTGCGATATGATGTAGCAACAATAATTATTTCATCGACCCAACGAAGTGTTCACTACACACTCATTCGATCTGTTGGAAATAGTAGCCAAATCTTCTTCAATTACTAAGAGAGTATTTACACAATAAATGATGTGGTCGTAGGTGTATTGCATATGTAAACAATAGGACAGTTATGATCTTAACACGATTTTATCATGGAACTAAACAACACCATTAATGACATTTTTTAAATCAGAATTAGATGATCACATCGCAAATTAGTAACTTATGTCCTCATTATTATTGAAAACTATTTCATATCCTACACTGCCTCTCAGTTTACTGGAGAGATCCCGTTTTTGTTATTTTCCAGAGTAAAAGTGAAGTTCGCATATACATACATATGTATATATACATATAGGCGCGAGAGTGGCTGTGTGGTAAGTAGCTTGCTTACCAACCACATGGTTCCGGGTTCAGTCCCACAGCATGGCACCTTGGGCAAGTGTCTTCTACTATAGCCTCGGGCCGACCAAAGCCTTGTGAGTGGATTTGGTAGACGGAAACTGAAAGAAGCCCGTCGTATATATGTATATGTATATATATGTGTGTGTGTGTGTGTGTGTGTGTGTGTGTGTGTGTGTCTGTGTTTGTCCCCCCAACATCGCTTGACAACCGATGCTGGTGTGTTTACGTCTCCGTAACTTAGCGGTTCGGCAAAAGAGACCGATAGAATAAGTACTAGGCTTCCAAAGACTAAGTCCTGGGGTCGATTTGCTCGACTAAAGGCGGTGCTCCAGCATGGCCGCAGTCAAATGACTGAAACAAGTAAAAGAGTAAAAGAGTAAAAGAGATACCCTAACGTACATTGCAAATATAATTGAACTGAAAACCAGAACAATGTTGTAGATTTAGCTTAAGAGTATCTTCCTTACACACGACTGAATTCCCATATAAACGTTAACTAGGAGAAATATATTCTTTTGAACTAAATATATTCGACTGTGTCAGGATGGTCTTAATACATGAAAGGTGTAACTATCTGTACTTCTCACGTACGTAGAGATGACAACTGTATCATGGTTTATTATTTCAATTTCTACCAATCAGTCTTCTGAGTGCATCTTCAATAGGCTTGTATCATATTAAGGCAGTGTCGTTTTCGCACACCTGAGATTGGAGATTTTAAAATTAAATTGGGGTTTTGGAGAAAGGGTCTAGTTTAGATTTCTATTATACGTGTGTAATAAGCTAAGCAGGTAATGGGAGATAAATGATGAAACTAGTGACAAAAAGAATTGAAAAGAAAAATAGGATAAACGTTGCAATGGATATTTTTCTTTTTTTTTTTCTTTTATTCGTTTCAGCCATTTGACTGCGGCCATACTGGAGCACCGCCTTTAGTCGAGCAAATCGACCCCAGGACTTATTCTTCGTAAGCCTAGTACTTATTCTATCGGTCTCTTTTGCCGAACTGCTAAGTTACGGGGACATAAACACACCAGCATCGGTTGTCAAGCGATGTTGGGGGAACAAACACATACACACAAACATATACGTATACATATATATATATATATATATATATATATATATATATATATATATATATATATATATATATATATATATATATATACGACGGGCTTCTTTCAGTTTCCGTCTACCAAATCCACTCACAAGGCTTTGGTCGGCCCGAGGCTATAGTAGAAGACACTTACCCAAGGTGCCACGCTGTGGGACTGAACCCGGAACCATGTGGTCGGTAAGCAAGCTACTTACCACACAGCCACTCCTGCGCCTATGAATGTATAAAGTGGCAGGTTTTAAGAAAGATAAACATCGGCCTCTCATGAGTATTGAGCTCGTAACTGAGATTGTACTCGAGATTGTAAGTGAAAAGCCTTTGCTATTGACGCAATCTTATTTGAGAAAACTGGTTCAACACAAGTTCTCAAGTGTGCCACTATCCATAAAGTGGCGGAGCTTACTCTAACTTCTGTGGCGTTAAATATTTGAGAAATATTTTACACCTTGAATGCGTGTGCGGCAAGCAGGTAGGATAGTTATAACGGAAAATGTATTGTGGTATTTATTATAGTCCTCTAAGTTCTGTGTTCAAATTCTACTGAGACCAGCTTTGCCTTTTATCCACCTGCGGTCGATAGTTCTTGGTAAGTATTCGAGTCAATGGTATCAACTACTCTGCGCTCAAAAATGCTGGCCTTGTGCCTAAATCGCAAGCCAATGTGTGTGTGAGAGAGAATATAATGAAATCGTTACCAAAGGCGCATGAGTGGCTGTGTGGTAAGTAGCTTGCTAACCAACCACATTGTTCCGGGTTCATTCCCACTGCGTGGCACCTTGGGCAAGTGTCTTCTACTATAGCTTCGGGCCGACCAAAGCCTTGTGAGTGGATTTGATAGACGGAAACTGAAAGAAGCCCGTCGTCAACAATTTTGTAAGTAGTTATCGCAACTTTATATTTTCCGACGCTACTCTATCTCTTTCTCTTTCTCTTTCCCTTTCTCTTCCTCTATCATTTCCCCACCTCGTTCTTCCTCTGTTTACTACTACGTATCTCTCTTTATCCCTCTCGTTCTTCCTCTGTTACTACTACGTATCTCTTTTTTCCCCCTCGTACTTCCTCTCTTCCTCTTATCCTCTCGTTGCTCACCTATTCTTCTACTTCCTCCCTTTGTTTCTCCCTCTACCACTCTCTCTCTTCCCCTTACACCGGCATGGTCACAAGCTTCCGGTCAATAATACTTTTCTTCCTTGGCTATCGCCGAGCAAACACGCGAACTTACTTCGTCCCCACTTTCAAGTTCGTGCCTCACAGCGTTCATACACACATAATTTTTCCCGTCTGGCCGTATAGCCGTTTCCGTTTGTTTTCCTGTCTTGTTTTTTGTCCGCCACTACATTCCTCCATGGCAAAGTTTAATTCGTGTATACAAATTTAATTTGCGGTCCATGGGAAGAGCCGTTTTAACGATGCGTCCTACCCAGCTCTTCGAAATGCCGGTGTTAAAACGGGGGTAGCTGATGAAGGAAAATGTTCTCTATGTGGCTTGTGTGCTTTCTTGTCTACGTTTTGTTTGCAATGTCCTGTACCCAGATATGCACCTATACATACAGGTGGATGTCGGTATGCACATACCTGTACGTATATATGCATATACTCATTTACTATTTGTTTTTATATATATATGTGTGTGTGTGTGTGTGTGTGTGTGTCCAACATCGCTTGACAACCGATGCTGATGTGTTTACGTCCCCGTAACTTAGCGGTTCGGCAAAAGAGACCGATAGATTAAGTACTAGGCATCCAAAGAATAAGTCCTGGGGTCGATTTTCTCGACTAAAGGCGGTGCTCCAGCATGGCCACAGTCAAATGTCTGACACGAGTAAAAGAGTAAAAGAGTAAAAGAGTAAAAGGTTATTCAGTTGTTTTTAATCGAGTACCATGTTTTGTACAGGGTACCATATTTTGTTCACAGGCCCTAATGTTCATTTGAAAAAGTTCTTCTGGTTGATTGATTCGGTCCTAGTGGATTATAGATACTAGTATTAGCAAAGCAACATTGAATGTTGAAAGGTAAAGTCGACACCAACGAGATTAGAAATCATGACGTAGAGAGAAGAAACTAGGCGTCATCAGAGGTTTAGTGCAAACATTTCTATCCCATTAAAACATTTTATTTGTTAAATATAAACTAACATCATCAGCTGTATTTATTCTCATTGCAACTTTATCAAAATACAGGCCTCGTAATTTGGGGAGAAAGTTTTTCTTCTTTTGTGAAAGAAAATAATTAACTAATTAATTGATTAATTAATTAATTAATTAATTAATTGACACATCGTTCAATTTAATTAACTTGAGTTATCGTAAATTTTATATCTAAAAATAATCCAATCACTGTTCTGATAGAGTATGCGCGTGTTTAAGATGCATGTGTATATTCGTGGCTATTAATGTTGACATATGTATGTGTTTTGGGTACACACGCACATGTTATAGTTCAACATTGTCAGTATAAAACACTGAAGAGCTGTTGATCAATACTATGATGTAAAAGGTGTTATGAAGAGGTGACCAAGCGGTCAAATACATAGTAAGTCTAAAAAAAATAAATAAATAAATAGATAAATAAATAAGCAAAGAAAAATCTAAAGCGGCTAATCACGTTAGCATCTGTGACAACAAGCTGACAAGAAGTGGGTGGGCTCTCTGAAAGATTACCCTTTCCCCTTGTTCCCTGAAACAGCTGGCTCCACTCGCTGCCGTCATGCCTATTGTCAGCCAGCCATGCAGTATTACGCTCTTGTCTGTCTGAGGAAAGATACGAACTGATAATACCATTTTGTCCCAAACAGTTGAGAAAGGCTTCAGTGAAGATTTAAAACCCAGTGATATGAGCCATTAATATGTATCACCATAAAATAGTAAGGTGACTGATTGATTAAAAAGCTCGAGTTCGCGGCTCATAGGTCATGAGTTTAAATTTTGTGAAAGCATCCCTCTTTGGAAAATATGTAATTAATCAGATATTTAAGATAGATTGGTTGGCATTAAGAAAAAGTGTCCAGTTGAACAACGCCTGCTGAAGCCGACAGAAAAAAAAAAAAAGAAACAGAAAAAAAAATGGAATTATAGGCTCCAACCTATCTTTGCAAATCATTTCAAGTCCTGTATTTTCTACGGAAGGAAAGAAGAAATACAATAGTAAATGTTTTTAATAATTCCTCTGTTGCACCTATTTGAGGTGAAATAACTTACCTATTTGAGGTGAATAAAGTATTGAAATATTAGTTCTTGCTTCATAGGTTCATATTCAGATGCAGAATTTACGTTGCGTTTCTCGACAACGCAACTGACTCTAAGTTTACACACACATGCACACACACGCACACACACACACACACACACATATTTTCAATATGTGGGGCTGTTAATCCCAACACACTTTTCTCCCTCCGTTTCCTCTTTCTTTTTTTCTCTCTCTGTCTCTGTCTCTCTCTGTCTCTCTCTCTCTCTTTCTCTCTCTCTCTCTCTCTCTCTCCATTTTTCCATTCTCATCCCTTCCTACCGAAGAGCGTAGGCTCGAAACGTCAAAGACTTTTCCATTTTTTCCGACCGTCAAACAAACACACCTGCTAGTTGTTCCCTCACCTGTCTCTGTCTTATATTTTCTGTACATTATATATATATTCACACATATATTTAAAGAAAAGAGCCTTTAACATCTAACTGTAAACATATATGCAGTGCGGAAAAGGTAGCATCAATTTAGTGACTTATATTATTTTAATCATTTCGGCGACAACCTGAGATAACTCTGGACTTGCTTCGTTGCTATTTGACCTCTTCTGTAAAACATAAATTCAACCGTTCATATTGAAATACTGAGGAGAGAATTTCTAAATAAACGCACGGTATTGTACACAAATATAACTATTATGATATTCAATATAAAATATAATATTGTTTAAATATTAGATGAGAGTCGACTAATATCTTTACAAATAAAAATACTTGGGTGAAGATAATATATCTAAAATAGTGTTTAAATAATGTAATGTATATTTATTTAGTAAATCAGCTACTAACATTCTTAGTGCAATGGGACAAGATATTTTAATTAATTATAATTACATCCATAGTGAGAAAAACAATCATTATGTTAATGACTACATGTGTTCAAGGAAGATAAGGGAGACAACATCTGGAAATTAAATTAAATTTAAATTACTAAAACATAAAAATGCAATTTAGAGTGTATTTGATGTTTGGCAGTATTGTGACAACAATGAACATGTTTCGGATTTATTAAACCTCAACAGTGAAGTATAGTCAAAGCGTTACAGGAGAGTTTAGAAGACTTGAGAAGTATATAAATACGATGTTTGTGAACGAATAGATTGTTCTTATCATTTAAAAGATTGTCTGTGAATGAATACCCAGCGTGAAAACAATTTGCAGCGTGAAAACAATTATTGAGTGTCATAGAGTAACTCCATAAATTTGGGATGGGCGATCCGCCAAGCGGTCGCTCGACTGAAGCATCGTGATATGAAGTGTTTTCCTGAAGAACAAACGTGTCACTCGGTCTGTGACTCGAAACGACGACCATGTGATCGTGTACCAAAAATCCTAGCAACATAGTAGTACGATTCACGGAATATTACCAAAAATTATAGTTCAATGGAAATTGTTGAATGGTTGGCGGCAGTTATGCTTTTAGTATACCAGATTCTGCGCGTTGGCAGTTTTTAACAAGCTGCCCTGTCACTTTGAAAAAAGAGTAGGTACACTGGAGAATGAAGCTTTAGATCAGTGGTACTCGACCGGGATCTATGTGACTATCGGGGGTCCATATAAGATTTTTGGGGATCCGTGCTAACAAAATAGTAAATTGGGAATCCACAGTAGTATTTTAAGGGTCCATGTAAAGTTATGATTTAAATGTATGCGTTGCAAGGTTTCTTTCTCTCACCTTCTACTTATACAAGTGAATGTATGAATAACAAAATGGGTATTTTGAAAAAAGTATCTATAAAATTAGTCTTTAAACATCGAATGGCTATGGAGGTCCACCAGAATAAAATAGTAAACAAAGTGATCCATAGATAAAATGTGGTTGAGAACTACTGTTTTAGATAGATTCTGAAAATGACCGAGGGTAAAGAAAAGAAGACTAAATAGTCATGTTTTTGAACACTTTTGACAATTATTCTGGATTTTGGAAATAAACAACAACTCCGACTACATGCAATCCTATGGGCTTTTCTTTTATATGTTTTTAGTGATTGATTTTACGTAGAATTCCTGGAAATACTGTTATCTTATTTTCTATTCTTTGTTTCCTTTTTTCTTCGCATTTCTCTTCGGTTTGGTCACAAGGCAGCGATTACATGGTAGTTGGAAACATTTTTTTTTTTTGTAGTTTACTGATGTTTTTGTTTGTAAGTAATATTTATGACAAAAGAAAAACTAAATATAAAAGTTAATAACATATCGAAAAAATTCGGTTCTTGCTAAATATTGTTGTTGCTACTGTTATTGTTGTCGCCGTGGTTGATATATTCTTTGTCTTTGCTATTTTTCCCTATTTTTTTGCCGATAGTATTGTTAGTTCCGCGTTAATGTTTTATGATGTTGATGTTACTGTTCTATGTGTTGTTGTTGCAATTTGCTGCTGCTAGCGGTGGCAGTGGCATTATTGTTGCTACTACTGGTGCTGCTGTCGCTATTCATAAGCGATATTTATGCTTTGTTTTAATAAAACATAACCGATTTATGTAATGTTCTTAGTTACGTATACCATGTTGTATTACAATGGCGGCAACGATAATTAACCACTTGTTCCCTACATTCAGCTGATTTATGCATTTAATATGGTGATCTTTTGACATGACATATCTCATTATCTGCATACGTTAAATATTTCACCCTTTCTTTCTCTCTCCTCTCTTCCTTTCGCTCTCATTTATTTTGTCAATTTTAAATCTCATATATATCTTCAAAAGCGTAGCTCTGTATTCACAATCAGCAGGAATCTTTGACTGTCTTCCATTTCAAAGATAAATGTATCTCAAAATGAACACATATCCATTAAATAAACAACGAGGAAAAAAATTTTGAAAAAAAAATGAGACATTTTGTTTTTTTCCCATTTTTTTTGTTTATTCCTGTGTTTCTGCTGGCTTATATATGTTCGTATATGTGTATAACAATGTTTGTGTGTGCGCGTGTAAATACACACACACACACACACACACACACACACACACACACACACACATAAGTTTATATGTGTATATGTGTGTGTCTGCGTGCGTGTATGTGTATGTGTATGTACATGCGTGGGGAGTTGTTTTAAGCTATCTTTTCTGGATTAAAATATTCTTCCATATTTGATTAAATACTTGTATCAGTACAATGGCTGTCTGTAGTACATCTGCTTTTAACAGATCTGGATGTATACAATTTTTACCCGACTATTTATGGTTTAGCAGGTGCATAAAGTACTGTGGTACCTAGTTTGAAACTAAACAATTCTTCAACTGTTCTTCAACTGCAAATACTTTTACTCTTCTCAAATTGGTGTTCTCTATCCATTGACTTCTGGATAAATTCTTGCGACCTTGTTATTATAACAGAGTTTTTCGTCAATAGATTTCCATTACGATTTCATCTCATTACAATCTATGGTTTAACACCGAATGAAAGAAAGAATGACATAAAATTGTCATAAAGAATGAAATATATTTTTAGGAGAGAGTTGCAATCGGAGAAGCATTACTTTCACTCTTATTACAATGAAGATGGTCTGCAAAATACTGCCGAAACAGTATGCTATACTTCGATAAAAACATGCAAGTTTCAAAAAAGTTAGTGGACATGACAATCGTTTATAACAGGTCTCATGTATGTCATGAGAAATGTTATACACCAATCGAGTGGATTGCGTTCATCAATGGTATATTTTCATTGACTATGAAAATGCATTTGACAGTAATACCCACAAAATCTTAGCAAGAGTTTTATATCTCAGAAATATGTGAACATATTCATGAAAATTAATGAAAACTTCTCTTTTCGTTCATATCTATGTATCTATCTACATATATATATATGTCAATATATATATATATATATATATATATATATATATATATATATATATATATATATATATATATATATATATAATTGCAGCGTAGAAGGTGTTTATAAGCCATTTAAAATAACACACAAAGACCGTTAGTGAATCTAACGGTCTTTGTGTGTTATTTTAAATGGCTTATAAACACCTTCCACGATCTCAGATCAGGTCACGATCTCAGATCAGGTCACGATCTCAGATCAGGTCACTTGCTATGCAAGTACATCTCCGTAATATATATAAATATATATATATATATGTGTGTGTGTGTGTGTGTGTGTGTGTGTGTGTGTGTGTGTGTGTGTGTGTGTGTGTGTGTGTATACATTCACACGGCGGGTTTCTTTCAGTTTCCGTCTACCAGAAGACACTTGCCCAAGGTACCACGCGCTAGAACTGAATCGGAACCATGTGGTTGGGAAGCAAACTTCTTACCACATCCGTTTAAACAAATATTTTTCATATTATTTTAGCGGTTACTTCCGATTGCACATGCTACAAAGGAACACACTCGTCACAAAGACATTAAAATTTTTTGCTGTCTACTTTTATGAAATATCTAAAGACATAATAATGTTTTATCGAGTCTCACAGTCATATTTATAAACTCACTGTCATGTGTTAAAGTTGCGCTTTGCAGAAAAGTATACGAACCTCCCAGTTAATAAGTCGAACCGCGTATACCATGTACACCGGACAATGACGTACAATTCTCGTATGAGACAAAGGAGGTAAAGAAATCTAAGATTTTGGTGCGTTATCTTGTTCAGAAGCGCTTTGGTGTAGACTGAATGCAGTTTTCTATATACGATAAATACATAGCTTAATTCAGGGTGGTTGTTCTCTTCGGTTTTTCTGTCTTATGTTGTATCCGCAAATGTATAATTTTTAGTTCATATTATTCTATATCAATTTTGACATTTTATGTAAACGTTATTGACATTTTATGTAAAAGTTATTTTGAATTGAGTTACACAACTTTGGAATGATTTGTCCGTTTGTGGTTAATTAACAATTAGAATACTTACAATTCTGATGTAAGACGAGTAGATATATATATAAAGTTAGCTTATTCACTAAGGCGTTATCATTACTAAGTTGATGGGTTAAGTTGTTCAGAGGTGCTTTGGTGTAAACTTGGATACGAAAGTTATGTAGTTCGACTACAAGTTTTTGTATCGTACTTGTAAATGTATAATTTTAAGTTTACATTCACATACATATACAGACACACGCGTTCATGTAAACACACACACACACACACACATTAGTATTAACATGTGTATATATTAGTTTAGTATATAAACGTGTATGTGCATTTGTATGTATGTACATGTGTGTATGTACGCATGTTAGTATGTACGTATGAATGCATGTATGCAAATATGTTTGAATGTATGCATGCATGTGTGTGTGTGGTGTGCGCACACGAAAGTGTAAGAGAGAAAGAGACAGACTGACAGACAGAGACAGAGATAAAGAAACTGTAAAGACTGAGTGTGAGCGTTTGAAATTTCAGCCATTATAACAGACTTGAGAAGAAAGAGAAGAAAGAGAAGACTACTATAGTGTTGTTTGTCACACTGTATATATTTACCTGTCATAACCGAGTTTCTGAGTACACATGCCAGTCTGTTTGTCTGTATAACTTACCTGATGAATGCAGATACGTATAAATACATACATATATACGTGTGTAAGAGTGCATACATGTGTGTGTGTGTGTGTGTGTGTAATACATATACATGTACATACATAGATACAAAGATACATCATGTGTGTATATAAATATATTATATATTTTATATATATATAATATATGTGTGTGTTCGTGCGTGTATGCGTGTGTGTATGCATGTATATATATATATATGTATATATACATACATACATACATACATACATACATACATACATACATACATACATATCTATATATGCATGTACATAGACACATTGTATTTCACAAAGTATGTTTACATATATATATACACGTAAATTCACAAGACATTCGCCCCGCCGTGTCAAATTGTCCAGTCAGTCAATTAACAGCCATAGCGGCGTGACGGTCATAGAGTTCTAACACAGCAGCCGTTGATATCTGCCCCACCCTTCATGTTACCTTGTATTACCTCCACCACTGCTCTCCCCACTGCCTGCACTCCTCTCCTCTGACCACACTCCTGTGTCACCGCCGCTGACGCCATCATCGACCACCAAGCACTAAGTACCAATCACTACCGCTGCTACCCCACCACCACCACCACCATAACGACAACAAAAAGTACTGCTACTACTACTACTACTACTACTACTACTATTACTATTACCTTGTGCTGTGATGCAGTTTGTCACAATTACAGCGACCACCACGGCAACTACGACCATCAATATCATTTTAATCATTCTTATCGACAGTGCATTACCATGAAGTCTATCGTTTCTAAATCCACTGAGACTGCAGTGATGCTATCATCAGCTTCACTATTACCATTCTTACTACGACTTCCACCACAACCAATACCTTTACCAATACCACTAATATTGCGGCTAGCGATTCTTATTTCTTTATTGCCCACAAGGGGTTAAACATAGAGGGGACAAGCAAGGACAGGCAAAGGGGTTAAGTCGATTACATCGACCCCAGTGCGTAACTGGTACTTAGTTTATCGACCCCGAAAGGATGAAAGGCAAAGTCAAACTTCGGCGGAATTTGAACTCAGAACGTAACGGCAGACGAAATACGGCTAAGCATTCCGCCCGGTGTGCTAACGTTTCTGCCAGCTCGCCGCCTTTTGCGGCGAATTGCGACTAGTAATTCTATCACTAAAACTAATTCGTCAGCATGTCTGCTATTGGCTCCTTACCAACTCCATCTACTACTACTACTACTACTGCTGCTGCTGCTGCTGCTGCTGCTGCTGCTGCTGCTGTTGCTGCTGCTGCTGTTGCTGCTGCTTCTGCGACGACGACGACGGATCTTGTTACATTTTTTAAAACCATTTCAAGTTTTTCAAATTTTCAGTCGATTATTTTCAAACGATGTAGTTCTGACGTAGTACTAAGATGTAATTCTGATGTAGTTTTATTATTACTTTCTTCTAGAAATTAATAATATAAGAGTTATAAGCGTTTGAAATTTTAGCCAATCAGTAGCCGTCATCGCCACCGCCAGATATACCGAACGCCATGACTGGTTGCTTTTCTCCCCATGGAAACAGAACACATGAAACCGTTACGTTGTCTCAACCTTTAAGAAATACCAGCCAAATATTCCTTATGCAACATCATGATATCCGAGAAACAACAACAACAATAAAAGAAGCATAAAGAAAAAAAGGAAGACACATCGTACCACAGTACCGTTTGTTTCTTTCTTTGAGACAGGACCACTAGTTGAATGTTATGAATAAGATTTGGAATTAGTCTTGTAACAGTTTATCGAACATGCGATCCATAAAACTCATACTGCCTCCCGCCAGCTCGTGGTGGTGGTGGCGGCGGCGGCGGCGGCGGCGGCGGCGGCGGTGGCGGTGGCTGTGGTGTTAAACTGGTGGGTGGTTTAAGCCTAGAGTCCAACTAACAACAGTGGTTTTTAAAATCAGAACAGTGCAAAGAACCAGAATAAATATGGCAAAGCATCCCGTCCAACGCTCTAGAATGATGAAAGGTGAAACTGATTTCCAAGGGAATTAAACTCAAAACACCGGAACCGAAATAAATACCGTAAAGCATTTTGGCCAACGTTCTAACACTTCTATCATTTGTCATTGACCTCAGTACATTACAGGTACGTATATGATCGACTCAAATCGGTGGCGAATTAGTAGAATCGTTAGAGCGTGGGATATAATCCCTTTTGGATACAGTACTTTGTAAATCTGTTCTCTGTGCCCTGGCAAAAGTATTCAAGTACTGCTTCTTTTTAATTGGCGGCACCAAATAACGTCAAAGACAAGCGAACATTCATTATACACTATCATACACATAAAAGAAATTGCCTCCATCACTTCTACATCATTTGCAAGCTAAACATAATAATAATAATAATAATAATGATAATAATAATAATAATAATAATAATAATAATAATAATAATAATAATAATAATAATAATAATAAACTGATGCTTAGTTATATTATTAGCACTCACAACTACTAAATTTAGCCAACATAAAAAACAACCACAATAGTATATAAATATATTGGATCGAAATCGAACATCAATTATGCCAGTATTACCTAGTCAGTCAATCACTTTGCAGCAAACAACAACAAAATACAAACACAAAAATTACGAACACGTTTCGCGTTATTGGAAGCTGCACATGTCAATGACTGAAAGCATTAACTCACTTGTTATTTAACAAAACAAAATTACTCAAAACGAAAAAGCATCTAGACACAGTAAAGTTATTATTACAGCAGAAAACACTATATACTCTATATACTCCCAGTAACTAAGTGTTCAATCTTTCCAGATACTAAGACAAATCTTCAATATTCCAGGTCACTACTATATCAATGACTTTCTCACTCAAGCCAAACTAAAGTGCAATAAAGGAGTAACCATCATGCTCTACCTATGTTTACTTCGGAAGCCTCCGTTGTGGCCACCACCAGATTCAGTACTTGTATAAGAAATAGACAGAACAATGAACAATGTGCATTACAGTTAATATGTCATTCAGAGGCCCCATATGGTTCATTACAATACATAGGACTGTGGTGTATAATTCTCAGCAAAGTTGAGACATGATGGATTTAGGGATCGCTCCTTTTTGTTCGGGCGACTAGCTGCATGCTGTAGGACTGTTCAGTTATAACTGACCTGGCGGCGGGGGCTATACAACAACCGATGGCATTAACATTAAGGGCTTTTTTTAAGGCTGCGAGATGGCAGAATCGATACTTTCGGGGTCGATAAAATAAGTACCGGTTGAGCACTGGGGTGGATGTAATCGATTTAATGCCTTCCCCCGAAATTGCTGGCCTTGAGCCAAAATTTGAAGCCATTAACATTCAGGGCTTTTCTGGCCAGTCGCGTTGATGTCAATGTTATTTATACTCATAGGATCAATCTTGATGAATGACTCGTTAGATGCAGCCGTTAAATCTCTTTAAAATCATATTTTAGAAGAAAGCTACATTTTTATGTGGTTCCAGATATAAATACATAAGATATAAATCACTGATATAATGCTGCTGCTATTGCTATTACTACAACAACTACTAAAACTACTATTACTATAAAAAAACAATCTCAGCGTCAGTAATAACCATACAAAGGAGCCTTTACGTGGTAATTCAACCTGCAAGAAGTAACAGCCAAATCTGTATCAAATAAGACCTTACCATCTTTAAAGAGATCAAGGACATGCGATATAACATTGTTCGAGATAATTCCAAACATTGCAAAAAAAAAAAAGAAGACGGGTAACAGTTGGAATGGTTTTGATCAGTCAGGATTGATTCCTTTTTGAACATCCTAATCATGATCATCATCATCATCGTCGTCGTCATCATTATCATCATCATCACCATCGGCAGCAACATCATCAACAACAAAACCTAAAGCAGCAAAAACGACACTAGCAAAAGCAATAGTTTTTGCAGCATCAATAGATCAGGAGCAACATCAGCCTGCATCGTTCGGCACGAGCAATCAGATACAAAGACAAGGCAACACCCACCACAGCAGCGTTTCTTTATCAATGTAACCACGCCAACACCTAACCTGAAACAATAGCTGTCAACAACAGCATTCACTCACCTTCCTCAAAAGTCGTACCCAGTAAACACAAACAACTGGCCAAGTTTCGTTTGGTTTTACTTAAAAGACTATCATCTTTGTTAGTTGAAAATAAAACGTCTTTGTTTAGCTTCCCTATTGTTTAAAACACCTGAT
>NC_142929.1:107641785-107669285 GCF_046866305.1 Octopus bimaculoides
CGACCCACCGACCCACCATCAACTATCATCCAGCCAGGTGACTCAAAATTCAACAAAAGCGAGTAGGTCTTACAAAAAAAAAAAAAAAACAGAAAAAGACGGGGGATCACGAAATTTGGTTAAGGAATTTCCCTTAATTGTTTTTCTTGGACATCCATACATTCAAGTTATTCATCGTAATTCGTTCGCTAGGCTGCGTGTTCGGAACAGACTGGAAGTAATAAAACTTAACGCGTCTATCAATCTGCCTGCCTACTTGTCTGTCCGCCCGCCTGCCCGCCTGCCTGGCTGATAGTTGATGGTGGGTCGGTGGGTCGGTGGGTCGATCGGGTGTTCATCTACAGAATAGAAGTGACTGACTGACGACGGTCTTTCTTGGCAGTTATTAAAAACTCAAGCTGCCGCAAGAGTTAAGTTGTGGCGGTGAATTGGAGAGGAAGTTGCAGTAGAGGGTAGAAGAGGGAAATAGTAAGAGGAGTGGAAAAGGGATCGAAAGGGAAAGAGAGACAGAGAGAGCGAGAGACAGAGAAAGAGAGACAGAGAGAGGGATATGATGGTTGTAGCAAAGTGTTGGCAGGAGCTGTAGTATTGGTGCGCAGCAGTTGCGAGTCGGAATGCATTGGTTGAGGATAATGATGGTGATGATGAGGATGATGATGATGATGATGTTGATGATGTTGATGATGTTGATGATGATGATAAATACGACGACGGTGATGAAGTGGAGACGGTGAAGACAACAACGACGACGTCGACGATGATGATGCTGCTGATGATGATGAGAACGACACTGACGACGATGAGGACGAGAACGAGAACGACGAATATGGTTACGTTGTTGTTGTTGTTGTTGTTGTTGTTATGGTGGTGGTGGGGCAGGGGTGATGGTCGTGATGGTCGTGGTCGTGGTGTCATGATATTGATTATTATTATTTTTAGTATTAGCAGCACCAATGAAAACGACTTCAAGGAGGAGGAAGGGGAGGAGGAGGAGGAAGGGGAGGAGGAGGAGGAAGGGGAGGAGGAGGAGGAAGGGGAGGAGGAGGAAGGGGAGGAGGAGGAGGAAGGGGAGGAGGAGGAGGAAGGGGAGGAGGAGGAGCAGCAAGAAGAAGAAGAAGAAGAAGGAGAAGAAGAAGGAGAAGAAGAAGAAGACGACGACGACGAAGAAGAAGAAGAAGAAGAAGGAGAAGAAGAAGGAGAAGAAGAAGAAGACGACGACGACGAAGAAGAAGAAGAAGAAGAAGAAGAAGAAGAAGGAGAAGAAGAAGGAGAAGAAGAAGAAGACGACGACGACGAAGAAGAAGAAGAAGAAGAAGAAGAAGAAGAAGAAGAAGAAGAAGAACAACAACAACAACAACAACAACAACAAGAACATGGAACCGTGGTGCCGTGTAGGTAGGGTTCGGGAGATCAAACCGTTCCAATACATGAAGCTTCACTTCCATGAGCTCATTGTATCGCTGTAAGTGGCAACAAGAATTCTACTGGAGCTGTAGGATGTGATTAGAAATAAGAAAGGCGATAGAGGAATGAGACTGACGTTGTGAGCGGTGAATATATTGTAACTGTGCTGCTCGTTGTAAGCTGCTGGGATTGTGAAAGGCTTTTGCATAGATGAAATCTGTACTGGTGAGTAATTAGAAATACCGGGGCATGTGTGTGTGTGTGTGTGTGTGTGTGTGTGTGTGTGTGTGTGTGTGTGTGTGTGTGTGTGTGTGTGTGTGTGTGTGTGTGTGTGTCTGTGTGTCTGTGTGTCTGTGTGTGCGTGTATGTGTGTGTGTATGTATTTGTGTGTAATTTGGGTGTCGCTGTGCGCATGTCCATTTTCAAGATTCAATGGAAAGTCACACGCACTATGTATGTATGTATGTATGTATGTATGTATGTATGTATGTATGTATGTATGCATTTACGTATGGGTGGATGAATGCATGGAGGGATGCGTGTGTGCATATGGGTGATTGTATCTATATATGTATTTATGTGTGTATGCATGTATATCACTTGTGTAATAATATTGAATTTTCTACGTCTATTTTTATGTACCTTGATTACTCATAGTTTATCACACATATTCATATATATATATATATATATATATATATATATATATATATACGCATAAATACAAACACACACATACGCATGCACATGCATATGTACATGTGTTGATATATCTATTCATACATTCATGTATGCATTAAAATAGACAAACAGATAGACAGACAGATAGATAGATAGATAGATAGATAGATAGATAGATAGATAGATAGATAGATAGATAGATAGGTTTACTGTATTCACACACTGTGATGTATATCGTCGATTTATAGGCATGTTTAAGCGTATGAACAGGATTAAGAGTGAATGTTTAACAAAGTGTTAAATATTTGTGAGATAATAACAACTTCAATAACATCTGTAATGTGACGTTAGCAGACATCAACTCTAACCCAGGTTGACATGTTTGTAGACCTCTACAGATGCATACAGGTGCCATTCTGAATGTTAATTGGTCATAATTAATTCTATTCTCATATCTTTACATGTTCAATAAACTTAGCATCTGAACTTCGTTTAAAGGAATTCAAGCAACTTATGCCTTCGGTAGTCGAACAATACAGACAAAGAAATCTTCGTGTAACAGACACTTGTAAGAGGCAATTGAAAGCATCAGCATTCTAAAATAATGCATAACACATTATGTGGGGAATGTCAGATATGGAAGTGCAATGAATTTTAAATGCCTTATGATATTTTATTTTATTTCACTGTATTTTATGTTCGAAGTACAAACGCATCACATCTTGCTTGAAATTCGTTTATTATTGATAAAAATAGTAGCTTCTGCTACAGGCACACGCCTGAAATTTTAGTGGGAGAGGACAAGTCGAATGCATTGCCTCCAGTGCTCAACTGGTACTTATTTCATCGACTCCAAAAGGGTGAAAAGCTAAGTCAACCTTGGCGGATTTTGAACTCAGACGGCTGAATGAACATCAATATATTGAAGCTGATTTCCTTGACTCAGCCCCTATCAACCTCATGTCCATTCTTAATGTATCAAGGCATAATTCTTTGGAAAGAAACTGGCGTCGATAGAACCACTACAGAGGTGACAAAGTTTAGGTTGTTAAATGGGACATTATTCGATTAAATAACAGGTATTCTAAGCTTGATTTTGTTTCTGCAAAGCACCAATATTCCGCTTGCAGGAGGCAATCGTTGCTGCCGTTTATACTGAAAGATATGTCTTAGTTGCCATAGATTTAACAGAAGACTATGAAATTCCAGATTAGCTTCCTCTACCTCCATTAATTTTGTACCAAATCAAGAATAAGCAATAAATGCAATACAAAACTATTTATAGACGACTACCAGTCTATCTATCTATGTATTTATGCATCTACACATAGACACACATAAACACGCACGCACGCGCGTACACACACACACACACACACACACACACACACACACATACATGATGATTGTTTTACCTTTTCAGATGACAGCCGTCTCACTTTCACCTTGATTGTTCTGATTTACTTTCATCTTTACATGTGCGTGGATATCCATCGTTATAGGATTTTATAAAATGCAAAATGGATCAAGAAATGAAATGATAGTGAGACATCTAAACGTTATTGGATATAAGATCATATACTACCAATATCTCAAACATAAACAGGTGGCGAGCTGGCAGAATCGTTAGCACGCCGGACAAAATGCTTAGCGGCATTTTGTCTGTCTCTACGTTCTGAGTTCAAAATCCGTCGAGATAGGCTTTACCTTTCATCCTTTGGAAGTCGATAAAATAAGTACCTGTTGAGTACTGGAGTTGAAGTAATCGACTTACACCCTCTCCCAAAATTGCTGGCCTTGTGCCAAAATTTGGAACCACTATTACAAACACAAACACGCCATACGCACAAAAGAGGAGTTATCTGCGATGCTCCCTTAACACAACATACAGAACGTTACAAAACAAGACATAAATACTCAAGAAGCACTCATAAGCTGCAATACACAACCAATTCAAGTAATGTATTAAATTTATCATGGATTATAGAAATTTCGTTTTAGCCTTAAATTTCTCCACAATAAATCAAGACAAAGGAATACGAACATAATAGCTTTTATTTTTACTTATTTCAATCATTGGCCTGTGGCCTTGTTGGGGCACTGATTTGAAGGGTTTTATTGAAAAAAATCGACCCCACCACTGATGTTTTTATTTTTTTTCAAGTACTTATTCTATCGGTACGTTTTGCCAAACCAACAGTTTGTGAAGGCGTAAAGCCTACATTGGGTGTCAAGCGGTGAGTGGGGGGACAAACACAGGCACGCGCGCGCACGCGTACACACACACACACACACACGAACACACACATGCAGATGCACGTATATTGGACGGGTTTCCGCAGTTTCCGTTAACCATGTTCGGTCACAAGACGTTGGTCAGCCCTGACCTGTAGTAGAAAATACTTGCCCAAGTGCTGCTAAATCTGTTCATCTCGCCTTGTCGTTTAGCTAACCGAGCTGCTCCACCAGGATTTACTAGCAGAGCAGAAACAGGAATAGCAGTAGCAAAATCACAACAACAACAATAGCGAGAAAGACATATAATTAAAGAGGGAAGTCCAATATCTGATCCTGAAAGCATGGGTTAATATCTGAGGAAAATACATCTTGCAAATAAAGTAAGGTCTTACATATTTAATGTAACGAACAGAAAAATTTTAATTAACTGAGATTATCCATACAATTAGTAGACAAAAACTCCTCCTAGACTGTCTAAAATCTAAAATGACAACAAAACTGAGTTAATTGAAGCTTTTCTCCCCATTATATTAAATATATGAGACATTACTGAACGTATACAATAATTGGTCCACTCAGTCATTACGCGCCGACCGTACATTTATATTCGCTTAAGTGTTGTTTTGATAGTATTTAGTATTTCCAAGAAGAGAAACAAAACAAAACAAAAACAAAGGATTCGTTTAGTTTTTAATTACAAGACTATCATTATTGTTTTACGCAAGTTGATTAGATTTACACACGAAAGATTTTATTGTGGTTACAATCGTTTGAAAGCCACAAATGAATAATTACATGTATAAGGTCAGCTTCTTTCTCATCTAAAAAACAGAAAGTCTCATTAACTATCCACCTAAGCATTATTGACACTAAGAATCAAAGAAGGAACTTCTAAGGGGCTTCTATTGGTCACTCGACCTACTAGAAATAGCAGCCCATTCCATTTCAGCTGACGGCTTGAATACCTCGAACCTTAGGTCAACTCAGTTAGGGTTCACTAGGGACTATAAGCAACAACTTAGACGCTTTAAAAAGAAATCTTCTGTAATGAGTAAGACTACAGTTTTAAACACGCTTTGGGGGTATAGACAGATATAAATACAGCTTTCTATTCTCTTTACGTACTCTTTATGTAATGTGCCCGAAAGATATTATCAAGTTGCATTTACATTTCTTTGCATTACATAGCGTAAGTAACGGAAACTGCAGTCTGAGATGTATTTCTGCCTTGAGAAATTCTTAAAGATTTTGGTTCGAGCCTAGTTCCATTTTTCTCTTGTATTTCATTATATCTTCTTTCAGCTATTTTTATTCCTTTTACCTCCACTTACATTCCTTCATTATTCTCTCTCATACTTTATTTCTTCTCTTCCTCCGCCTCTCTCTGCATAATTGTATATTTTTCTCACTTTTTCTCAACCGAGCTGTATCACTACCTCTTTTCTTAATTTCCCAGCGTCTACCCCGTCTTACACTTTGAAACTTTCTATCTCTCTCTCTTTCTCACTCATTCTCTCTCTCTCTCACTCACACACTCACTCACTCTCTCTCTCTTTCTCTCTCTCTCTCTCTCTCTCTCTCTCTCTCTCTCTCTCTCTCTCTCTCTCTCTCTATCTATCTATCTATATGGTTGTCTCTCTGTCTATCCTTCTATCTTTGTCATTCTCTATATCATTGTCTCATTGACTCTCCATATCTATGTTATTTTATCACATTACCGCTCTAATTCCCTCTTTTCTTTTCTGCTTCTCTCTTATTCTTGCTATTGATACCTTTCGCACTGTTTTTTTCCGTCATACCATTTATTTCATCGTCTGCTTGAATGATTGTCACACAAACTGATGACTGTTGGTTTCCTCTTTCTCTCCTCCCTCTCTCTCTTTTATTCTCCCCCACTTTGTCAATCTCTCGCCTGTCTGTTTATCTATTTAATTTACCTCACTTTGTAATATAATATTTATCTTTCTTTCAGGTGAGTTATTGTTTCTTTTTCCTTCTTCCTAGCTCTATGAAATAAGTATCATCAGTAACACATCGATACTGTCTACAGCCTTGCTTATCGGAATTTCCGTTTTTACCTAATCGACAGAAATTATTACTGTATCTCCTGCTCAACTCCGTAGAAAAGAAACAAACACTTTTTGAGCCGCTTTCAATTTGAACAAAGATATTTCACTTTTTCAATACCATCGATACTTTTGAATTAGGCGTCACTACATTATGTTTCTTGTGCTCTTTAAACAATACATTATAATTGATTTTGAAATAATAAATTATCAGGTCATCTCTTATTGACAAGTTCTGTAAAACAAACAGCAATCGGTAGGCGAGTTTATAATTGAAACCATCCTCATTCTCAATTAATATGTAGGCTTTTACCTGACTAAGTTTTCATTACTATTTCAGTGAAGTGTCACAGATAACAGGGTGCCAGCCTAGATGTTGAATGGTATCTATTCAAAAATCCAAGTACTAATTTTTTACCTCTTACTCGTCGACTATATCTCCACAGTTCCCATTTAAGCAAATTCCACTCACAAGGTACTGGTCAATCTGAGGCTACGGTAAATGATACCTGTCCAAGGTGTCACATTATATAATCTTATCTGGAATCATCCGGTCGTTAAATATATCATAACCACACACATAATAGAATCGATTAATTGATTGGATAATTAGCTATATTGATTACAATAGACTTTTTGGTTTGACCAACACACGTCAAACGTAATTTCATTTATAGTAAAACAGAAAAAAGCAAATTAGAAACTTCATAGCAACTAAAGTTCTTAAACACTGATCTTGGAGCTTTGAATACTTTGAAATTCGTCCAATCCTTTATTGCACCAGAGACGATGATATAACTAGCAATAAGATAGTTACATCGATTATATGTATTCCTCTTAAGAATCTCAACAAAAAATTCCAATGTTTTGATAAGTAATCTCTGATTATATGCAAAACTTGTTTTCAGTGGACCAAGTCTTCAACTTATTTCTATTAACAGTTGTAATCTTTTACTTAGGTTACTAATATCCTTGGGAAATACATAAGCTTCACATATTCCCAGATTCGTTCTACGCTAATATCTGATTCTACATGGGGTTTTATCTTTCGAGACGAACGAACACCACAATTGCCTTTTCACATCTATAAATGTGAGAAGTTATTTCGAAATTAATATAGCAACCCAGTGCAGCATACCAGTTACTGAAATGTGTCACCAAGCAAATTTCAGTTTTGTATCTCTGATTTCAAATCTTGTATGGTCACAAATAAATTTTCTTTTACATTGATTATTTTTATCATAACGCTACCCTTTTGAAAAAAAATCTAACCTATCAAATTAATCTAGTGTTGTACGTAATCTAACCGTTATTTGAGATTATTTTCTAATCTTTCCACTTTGACAGCGTTTTAGATATACAAGTTTGCAAGTTTATAATTCTTCTTTAAGCTGTTTCTATGGTGCTTTCTTGTATTTTGGTACAAAGATTGGAATATCGAATGTGCAAATCAGAAAAAAAAAATGATCATTTTTACAAAATTTGCCAATGTAATTTGCATATGTCAATACATAGGTATTTTTTTCAGCTGCAGAATAAATTGATAGATAGATAGATAGTTAGATAGATAGATAGATAGATAGATAGATAGATAGATAGATAGATAGATAGATAGATAGATAGATAGATAGATAGATAGATAGATAAGAATAAATAAAAAAGTAAATTACTTGTTCTGCTACAAAACAACAGTTTTAAGCGGACCAGATTGATGAACGAATAGCGGAATGCGACGGCAGCGAAAGATTTGTAATTAACTTGATATATTTTTTCTACTCAGCTTTGTTTCCATTTATCAGCAACCGATAAACGAAGACCAGAAAGAAAGAATCATTGACAGAAAGAAAGAGAAAGAGAAGGTTGTAAGAAATATGTTGTAATAAAGAGAAAGAGGTATTGTAGAATACAGAATGAAGTTTTGGTCAGTCGATGCTATGACGGATGGGCTTGAACTTATTACTAAAAACTGTCACTGATTACACCAGTTCGCAGAGATGTTGCTTCCTCTTGCGGAGTTTGACGCGCGTGTTTTCCTAATAAATTTCCATTCAGAGCAACCGATAAAAGTTTTTTTTCGAAGAAAGATAAGATGCATGGTTAAAACACAGCTGTCCAGAATGAAAGAAATATCTTCTGTAAACGATAAAAGAACAAAATAAATAAATAATTAAATAAATATATAAATAAATAAATAACATCTATTTTGTGGTGTCAATCAAAATGGTTCTTCCATTTTACTGTGATTTATTTTATTACAAATTTAATGTTACTTGGAATTTCAAATACCCTATCAAGTATTGTTTTTAATATCATTTAAATACCTTGGGTTTTACGATGAGATTGATTATTCCTAAATAAAACGTAACTTTAATTTATCTTTTGCTTGTAAAGTTTTCCTATATATTACGCCTTTATTTTCTTTTGTTTTAAACAACGCTTAGATAGCAGAGTCTTGGTTAGCCGTGTCAATAAAGCATAAAACTACGATTGATAGGTCAACGTCCGAATCCAAGGACACTAGTGAAAGTTAACAACAACTAGTTCATAGATGAGTTTGCTAAGTTCAGTTGCCACAAAGAGTGGAGAATACAATTTTTGAGGTTCCTTACACTTCGTGTGTGAGAAAAAGAGTGAGCAAAAGAAAGAGATACCGCTGTTGCTTAGGCATTACTTAGTTCACGCCTTTTAGCAGGGTGTCAACTAAATAACAAAAACCGGCTCCGGTATTTAATGTCAGATGAGAGACTTCAACCATATTAATCTGCCTTTTCACTGGGATTTTGTGTTAGTGAATAAGTTTTAACTGCGAGCTGTAGTAATTTTACAAAGACTGACTGACTGAAAGAATGAAAGAAAAGAAGAAAACGGACTCATATATGGGAATGTAAGTACTTGAGTATATGACTGTTTGCTGTACATGATATTTGTAAGTTTACGTATAGTGAAACTATCGATGCAAAATCAAATGTGTTGTTATGATAAACAATTTCTCTTCTGTAATATGACTTCTACTTTTTGCCATAGAATGAACAGTAGTGAGTTGAGTGAGTTGAGACAAGATTTCCTAGTTTAACTGTATTCAAACAAGAACGACTTAACACCACTTACTTGCTGATCATATGATAATTTTTGTCATTCGTGTTTCATGAAAATGCAGCTGGTGCAATGATTTGTAGATATTTGAATAGATTGTATACAAGGGAGAGTGAAACCATTCGAAATATATTATAGATTGTGTAGATCTAAAAATAAGTAGGTGGGCATGGCCGTGAACGGAAGAAAAACTTTGGTGGTTACTCCCAATGAGTACTACAAAAGTTTCCACGAAATGAAAGCGGGTCATCGGGCGAGTTGTGGACTTCACTGCTAATCTAATTGCTAGTGGACGATACGAGGGGTACCCAAAAGGAACTGGAATTTTGCAATATTATTTTGTTCACTCAGTTTTACATGTTTTCACGTTTATTGCCTTCAAAGTATTTTCCATTTGAAGCAATGCATTGGTCCAGATGTATTTTCCACTGTTGGAAGCGGTGCTGGAACTCTTGCGAAATGATGCCTTTCAACGCCTCCGTCATTTTTTTCTCACTTCTTCCATGTCTGCAAATTCCGTAGCACCAGCTTTCCTCACCAGTGGTGACCTTCGAAAAAAGGTCCGGATCAACTTCCAACTATTTTTTCAGTTCACGACACGCATTCAGTTGTGACTGCTTTTGACCTTCCATGAACAAGCGAAGCATAAAATTTGTTGCAACCCTTTTCATTCGCAATTCTCCGCTCAAAATTCGTTGGCAGGAGATCCAGGATATACCAGTCACATCAACAAGTTCGTCAATTGTTTGGTAACGGTCTGCCAAGATCAGTTCCTGATGTTTTCATTCATTCGGGAGGTTGACGGTCGTCCTGAACGAAGTTAGTCTTCAAGCGACAAGTGACTATTCCTAAAGCGTGGAAACCACTTATAAACTTGTGATTTCTTCATAGCAGCATCCTTGTAAGCTGTTTGAAGCATGACAACTGTTTCGGCCGCTGTTTTCTTCAGGAGAAAACAGAATTTCACAGAAGCACGCTGTTCTGTCGTTTTAGCCATCGCAAAAATCGACAAACATGGGAGAAGCACTGCAAAACAAAGACGGACTTAATCCGTCGAAGCAAGCAGACAGACTGATGTCTGACGATCGCACCAAGTGGCATCTAGCGGCGGAAGCTCGAAATACAACGGGTTTGTCTCACAGAGAACGTTTCTGGTTTCTTTGTGTATCCCTAAGTTATCTGGCTGCAGCGATCTGTTAATTGCTTTTTACAGACACCTATTTATTTTGTTGTATTTAGTTAAACCATACGATTGAAGTGATGGGGGTTTTAATCGAGTGTTCGCTGTTGCCGCTATACTGATGGTGAAAAAATAATTAGATAGCTCAGAGTGAGCCCTACCGGTTTGCACACGAATTGCGTAGAATGAAGAAACATAGGCATCAAATCAAAAGAACTCAGGGATTAATTTTAAAATTTAACATTCATTTAAAAAAAAATCCTAGGCTTTATGGATAATTATTATCAGCTTTTATAACTTAATAATATATGTGTATGTATGTGTGTATTTGCGTGAGAGTGTGTATATGTTTATGAATGTTTGTGCGTTTGTGCGTAGACACAAACACACACATACACACACACACATATATATGCATATATATGTGTGCATATATATGTTTATGAATATTTATGTCAACACGACATTATATATATATATATATATATATATATATATATATATATATATATATATATATATATATATATATATATATATATATATATATATATATATATATATATATATATATATATATATATATATATACACATATATATATGTATATATACATATATATATGTATATATAAATATATATATATACATAAATATATATATTTATATATATATATACATAAATATATATATTTATATATATTTATATATATTTATATATATTTATATATATATATATATATATATATATATATATATATATATATATATATATATATATATATATATATATATATATATATATATATATATATATATAAGAAAACATCCTAGCAGATATCAAGTAAGAACTCAGTATAAAGGAAGAATGTTAAACTTCCAACAAGTAAATGTATGTAGAATACAAATCCCAGGTAAATTCTCATGCCTGACAGATAAATCCAACAAACCTTATGCAGAATTTTAAGAAATTCATAGAATTAACAACAAACAATGATATATACGAAGAAAATCATATCTTTATTTTAGATCACACCTTAAAAATCCAACAATTGTTTTAATTGCATTAAATATGCATATATATATATATATTCATATATATTCATAACCCCCCCCCCCCACACACACACACACACTCACACACACATACACACATATACGCACACACATACACACATATACGCACACACATACACACACAATATTATTAAAGTTAATAATAATATGTACGAAAATTTATGTCAACACGACATTATCAAGGTAATCCAAACTGATGAAATTGTAGGTGGACATCTGATAAATTTTAGCTGTTAAAAAACGTTAATAAAAGAAACGCCAAACCAAAATTAACTTTGGACATGCATTCATTCACACAAGAGCGAAAGAATTTGGTCTGGCGTTTCTTTTTGTTAGCGTTTTTTAACAGTTAAGATTTTTTAGATGTTCAGTTAGAATTTCACTAATTTGGATTACCTTGACGATGTTGTGTTGACATAAATTTTCGTATATACTATTATTAATTTTAATACTATTATGTATATATATATATATATATATATATATATATATATATATATATATATATATATATATATATATATATATATATATATATATATATATATATATATATACATATGAAAACAAAATAGAATGAAACAACTACGGAAGATTTGTATTATATGGTTAAAAAAATATATTAGAATCGTCATGTTAGGAAAATGATATAAAATTTTGTGTACAGTGGTATTGTTTTGGGAGAAATAACCGGTTTCGCATTTTCTTTTCAAATATATCAAATTTCTTAACGGACGTTGTGTCATCTATTCGTTATGGTGTGATGTAGAAGAGTTCGAAACAGGGCGAGATAATCATGGAATTTTTTCGGTATAAGGGAGATAATAAAAAATGTTAGGAATGGTCCTCATTCATTTAAGACATCACCTGGATAATGGCGGCCTTCAGTAGAAGCAAGGGTATTTTGAGGAAGTCTATTAGTCTCCTATTCAACGACTGCAAATGTAGCAGTCCATGTTATTTAAATGCGGCACGTTTGAAGGCAAGTTCGGTGTAACATGAGCGTAAAGGTTGTTTGACATCCATTCTTGAGTTTGTGAGTGCAGGTTTTGTGAGAAGGTATTAAGTTTTGTTAAAACACGTATAGCCTTTCACTACTAACGTACTTGATCTACCCAGGGCTAAATCACTGTCTCCAGCATCTCAACGTATCTAGCTGCATTAATTATTTACCTCAGTGGAAGTAAGTGAAGTGGCATGACATAACTTTCATTATTCATCACTCCCCAAACCATTACAATTGCTGGAAACTTATTGTGCACACTCTGGAAACATCAGAAGAATATGTATATAACCAGCTGTCATTTCTCCTGTTTAACTTTTGGTCTTGGTCGGAGTTTTTCTCATCAGACAAGAATCAAAGCAGAATAAATTTTACAATAAAAAAAAACTACGATTAAGAATTCTAAGGATAGCTTAACTATAACCTAAACTGTTATGCAATATGAAAGATAGCATAAGCCATCTTTGATCACCGAAACCAAACTTACGTCACAAAATTAATATGAAATCAAGAGCCTTTAACTTATTTTTCAACTTAAAGACCGAAACTTACTCTCATTTAACATTGGACATCATATTATTATGAAATAGACCGGGCTTATAATCGTGAAAATCAACTTAAGATGAACTAATGAAAATTCAAAATGAAAGCCGTGAATAATCAATACATAACTTGTACCTTTAAGTTAGTTAATCGATTCGCTTTGTGCAGTTTTAGCTATACAGCACTTGGCTTTTCCCACTTTTGTAGGAAAGGAATCATTTACATATTAAATAACATAGAGATCTCATAACACTAATTAATCAAAATATATTATGAAAATATTTTATTGAGACATTTACTTCAGAAGTGTTAATTTATACACTACGTTTTGATGAGGGCGAAAGTGAGGCTAACAGTTGGCGGTGTTATGAGATGTCATTCAAATGCATTGATATTCTTCCCGTATTCTTTCACTCCTTTCAATCAATAGACTGTGGTAATGATGAAATAGTACTTTTAAGGGTATGGTTGATCACATCGACTAAGTAGCTCATTTGCTTTTATTTATCGACATCGGAAGGATGAAAGGGGAAAGTCGGTCTTAGGGAAATTTTAACTCTGAACTTAGAGAAGTAACTAAATACCACAAGGCATTTTATCCGATGCTCTATCGATTCTTCCAACCCCTATCCTATATCTACCAACAACCTCCCTATAGATGATATATTTTAAAATGGAAAACTATATAACCACAGGGCTATCGCGCGATTCATATTAGAAGATTGCTTAAATGTAGTATTTGATTTTCATTCAACACTTAGATTATACGGTATTTGAGAAGAAATGTGTATTTATGTTAAGTAATTTAATTAGTATGAGGTACTCTTAAAGTGTATTTCGCGCTAATTATATTAGTATGATGTAAGTAATACATTTTAGTTACCACAAGCTAATGCAAGAAATTAAATATTTAACTTCATAGAAAAAGATGAAGGCCCAGAGATACAAACTTCATTACACGACTGAAATCTATTTTGTCTGATATTCACAATTCCCAAAAGTTGAAAAATAGTAAAATCCAGAGCAATTTTTACCCTGCGCGCGTAAGCGAAGGCAGGGTACTATAATCATTTGCTTTGTCTGTTTGTCTGTGTGTTTGCAAAATTACTGGGAAACTGCAGAACGGATTTTCCCCAAATTTGGCAGAAATGCTTATTGGGTAAGTGGCTCGAAATTATGAACATTTCGTTTGATTATCTTTAAGAAACATTTTTTTTCAATCGAACTTACAAATTTCCCGATAAGCAAACGGTCATATTATTTTGTTCATTTTCTTTTTCTTATGAATCGACCCTCGCCTGCGAGCTTATAGATCATGGTGTACCTATGCGCCTAGACACGTGTGGGTACATACATACATACATACATACATACATACATACATACATGCATACATACATAAATACAAACATAGATATGCGACGGTGTGTGTGTGTGTGTGTGTGTGCATGCGTGCGTCTGTGTGTGTATGTGTGTGTGTGTGTGTGTGTGTGTGTGTGTGTGTGTGTGTGTGTGTGTGTGTGTGTACAGTGATGAATTCGAGGGTTCCGTTTATTTACGAGTTGATTTCTTAAGTTCACCAGAGTATAAATACCTATAATGGTGATACTTGAAAAAATAAATAGAACTTACAAAGTTCTCGATATGCAAGTGGGCATATTATTTTGTTCACTTCCTTTTTCATATGAATCTACCCTCGTCTGTATGTGTATAGATCATGGTGTAACTGTGCGCATAGACACGTGTGGGTACATACATACGTACATATATATGTGACTGTGTGTGTGCGTGCGTCTGTGTGTGTGCGTGCGTCTGTGTGTGTGTGTGTGTGTGTGTGTGTGTGTGTACCGTGATGGATTCGAGGGTTTCGTTTATTTACGAGTTGATTTCTAAATTTCACCGCAGTATAAATACCTGTAATGGTGATACGTAAAAAAATAATAATAATGATAATAATTCATTTCAATTAAAAAGCATGGGTAAGCAACACATTGTAAGCCACACTATAATTTGCAAAAAAAATTATCTGCGCGCAGGGTATGCATCGTCCCTCCGATACTTTTTTTTCTTTCTTTCATTTTTTAAATACAACCTCTATGAAGACTATCAATCCTATATTTTTTCTTTTCTGAAAATAAATTAACTAAAATATAGATAAATAGACAGATACGCAGGTGGATGCATGCACAGGAATGGATAAACTGGTAGCTGCATAGATATGCGACGGTGTGTGTGTGTGTGTGTGTGTGTGTGTGTGTGTGTGTGTACAGCGATGGATTCGAGGGTTCCGTTTATTTACGAGTTGATTTCTTAAGTTCGCCGGAGTATAAATACATATAATGGTGATACTTAAAAAAAAAATTAAAAACTTGAACTTACAAATTTCCCGATAAGCAGGTGGGCATATCATTTTGTTCATTTCCTTTTTCATATGAATCTACCCTCGTCTGCGTGTGTATAGATCATGGAGTACCTGTGCGTGTAGACACGTGTGGGTACATGCATACATACATACATACATACATACATACATACATACATACATACATACATACTTACATACATGCATACATACATACATACATACATACAAACATACATACATACATACATACATACATACATACATACATACATACATACATACATATGCGGAGTGGCTACTACATGTACAAACATTTTAAACGCCAGAAAAAATTTTAAAATGCCATGCGACCAACTGGAAAACATCATTCCCTGATCACTAGATAGATTAGCAGCACACTTGATATGCTGTAGCTTCAAGCTGTCTCTTCAAATGAAGGTGCACTTCAGATTCCGCTTGGTGATTCCACAGCCTCTTGCCCTTCGTCATTCCTACAATTTCGCCAACATCAAATCCTACCCAAATATTTCACTCTACCTTTACACCAAGAAATGCAACCACATCATTTAAATTCTGTTCATGTTTTCTCAACTCGCTGAAATTCATACTAAATATTAACCACGCTAGTTTATGAAGACCTGTAAAGGCTATAGTCAGGGGACATTCTATTTAAATTAAAAAGATAAAAGCAAGAAAAAAAAACAAGTAATTGATAGAGCAACTGATAGATAGATAGATAGATAGATAGATAGATAGATAGATAGATAGATAGATAGATAGATAGACAGACAACCAGACAGATAGATAGATAGATAGATAGATAGATAGATAGATAGATAGATACATACATACATACATACATACATACATACATACATACATACATACATACATACATAGACCGGTAGGAAAATAAAAATATAAATCATAGATCGTAATTAGGGGTAAAAAAAAAAAACAACCACACCACTGAAATGATTGGACCAACTTATATAAAGTTAATTTATAAACGCATGCTTGCCCGCAAATCTGTCTAAACACTGGGATTGATTCCAGCTCTCTGATCGTTTTATCAATATAAACATAAGCAAGCAGAAATTACCACCATCCATTAATTAAAGCACGCTTTTATATATGAGAATTTATTGAACTTATTAGAGTGATATTTGCAGAGAGAATATATTAGAATCATTATAGTGGTGCGTTAAAAATCGATTGTAAATTAAAGATAAGATCAGAGCTTATTGAAAAATATTACTTCGTTACCCTATCAACCGTATGTATATACATTCAAACACACACACACACACACACACACACATATATACGCACGCACGCACCAACACATAAACACACTCACGTCTCTGTGTGCATATTTAAATATATGCATACATACATACATACATACATACATACACACACACACACACACACACACACACACACACACACACACACACACACACCTATATGCACATGCAGATACGTAATTAGACACGTGTACATATATTTATGCAATATAATTATACAATTTACCATATGTATACATATTATATAAATATTATAGACGTATGCATATGAAACACGTACACACACAGACACAGAGAGAGAGAGAGAGAGAGAGAGAGAGAGACAGACAGACAGACAGACAGACAGACAGACAGACAGACAGAGTGAGAGAGAGAGAGATAGAGAGGGAGTGTTTCATCTGGTATTTCATATATAGATATGCAATAGAGATTCATTATGTACATATTAATAGGTACACACGGCAAATAAACTAGTACACAGTGACGTGCGACCGCACAAACACGCGCACATACACTAGCATATATGTGTGTGTCTATACGTATGTCAGCGTGTGTGTATGTGTGTGTGTGCGCGCCCGCGCGTATGTATGTATGTACGTATAGAGAGCACTTCAACTTGACAAGTTAACTGGTATCTCTTAGTGAATCGTCGAACAGGTTTATTCCAGTCTGTTGATATATTTTCGAATGGGACAGCATGAATACCAAGTGTTGATAATCCGGTGGTAGAACTAGTGATGAAGAGGTTAGCTCTATTAATTATGCTGCTTCATCGGATATACACATATACATACAACACGCCCCGCACATAAATGTATGTATGTATGTATGTAAGACTGTGTATATGTATATTCATATACATACGTGTGCATATATTTATATATCGCATAATATCACACACACACACACATGTATGTATGTTGTATTATGTATTATGAATACTTGGTATTGACAACGCCCAACAAAGCAGAAATGTGCATCTAACATTCTCACCAGCCACTGGCGGGAGAATTTTCGTCTGCCTCTGATATACACTGTGCTTTTTAAATAAAGCACGTTCGTAAAAGATATTATCTCCGGATAAATTCTGCGGTAAATTTGTGTTTTGCGATGTATTTATATTTACTATGGTACACAGATAGCTATTTTAATCTATTAGATTGTCTTAATTATAACGGATATATACACACTCATAACATATATGTGCGTAGATGTTTGTGTTTGTGTGTGCCTGTCATTGTTTATCTGTGTTTGTGAGCTTGTGTGAGTTTGTGTGTGCGTGTGTGCGTGCGTGTGTGTGTGTGAGTGTGTGCGCGTTTGTTTGTGTAAACTGGTTGAAGCTAAAGGTATGTTAATCATATAGCTGATCAGGCTATATTATTATATCAGCCAAGGCGGCCAGCTGGCAGAATCGTTAGCACGCTGGGCGAAATGCTTAACGGCATTTCGTTTGCCGCTAGGTTCTGAGTTCAAATTCCGCCGAGGTCGACACTGCCTTTCATCCTTTCGGAGTAAATTAAGTACCAGTAAATGAAGTACCAGCTGAGTACTGGTGTCGATGTAATCGACTAGTCCTCTTCCCCCAAATTCGAGGCTTCGTGCTTTCAGTAGAAAGAATTATTATTATATCAGCCGATGATATATGATTATTAGGCTATATGATTATTATATCATCGCTAGGAATTTGTTTCCCTAGTATGTAGCGCAACGTAATTTCAAAGCATGGTTTGTCCCTCTCGGACAAAGGAGGATTTCAATAACGCGGTAATACCTAACGAAATAATCAGAGATTCTGCTCCATAATTCAACCTATTTTGCAATTGGTGTTCATACACGTTCAGTTGTACATCTACCTGTATTGAAGCATTGAGACAGTTGTATAGATTCTATACATGGATAACCTCTTTTGGAAGAAGTGGGCCGCATGAGACAGGCGGGTAGCACTACTTCAAGGTAACTTTTCGTACCATTCAGAAAGTACCATTCAGAAAGTACCATTCAGAAGGTACTATTCAGAAAGTACCTTTCAGAAAGTACCATTCAGAAAGTACCGCAGGCTGCAGTTTGCCTTGACTGAGATCATTGCTTCTCTATGGGGTGAGGGAGCTGTGAAGACTGAAAAGAAGGCAGGGACATTTCCGTTTAATAAAGTTAAGTTGTTTTTAAAATTTTAAACTTATCCAATATTATGGCGAAGAAAGAAAAATTATATGAATGGCTTAACAATCTTTTCATTAGTAAAGAGAGTAGAGCAATATTCTGGGAGATGGGTTTACTATTTATCAGTTTGAGATGTACTGATTTGGCTATAGAAAATACTGTGGAACACCGCAGACACAATATCAACGAATCGAAAACCGGCTACATCTCTCTCTCCCTCTGTTCCTTTTCTCTTTCTTTTTCTCACTCATATATACTCATAGAAAGCGTACACACACACACACACATACACACACATACACGTATTGATATATAGGAGATGGTGAAAAGGAGAGGTGAAGGGAGGAAGGAGGAGACTAAGACGGAAATCTTTTATATCTCTTTAAAGGGACCATCGGGCCGTGATATGAACACCAATTTTCAGTCTGTTCAATGATTGAGTGTAGCCGAACACCCGCTACAACTATTTCACACATAAGTTTATTCAGGATAATCACCCCCGTAACATTTGTTTAACTTAGACATCTAAAGCAAAACCACTAGACCAGCGGTTTTCAACCAGAGTCCACATGACCCTTGGCGGTCCATATAAAATTTTGCTGTTAAAATATATGGTTTTACTTCTAGAACGTGGAGGCACAATGGCCCAGTGGTTAGGGCAGCGGACTCGCGGTCATAGGATCGCGGTTTCGATTCCCAGACCGGGTGTTCTAAGTGTTTATTGAGCGAAAACACCTGAAGCTCCACGAGGCTCGGGCAGGGGATAGTGGCGAACCCTGCTGTACTCTTTCACCACAACTTTCTCTCACTCTTACTTCCTGTTTCTGTTGTGCCTGTAATTCAAAGGGTCAGCCTTGTCACACTGTGTCACGCTGAATATCCCCGAGAACTACGTTAAGGGTACACGTGTCTGTGGAGTGCTCAGCCACTTGCACGTTAATTTCACGAGCAGGCTGTTCCGTTGATCGGATCAACTGGAACCCTCGACGTCGTTAGCGACGGAGTGCCAAGAACAACAACTTCTAGAATACACAAAATATCTTAATTTCTTTAAAATACAATTCCTAATAATATTTGATTATAAAAATACAACAGGATTTTTCAAAACATCGAATGGCTATGAGGGTCCACCTCAGTGAAATATGAATCAAAGGGGTTTATAGGGGAAAGAATGATTGAGAACCACTGGGCTAGATTGAGAACTACTGACCAATGACAATAAAATGTTTAAAGATTTGCTGTTACAGAATATATGAACGGAAGTGAAATACTGAATCCAAGGAAACTGACGAGTGTCTATGGTGGTAAGAATAAATCAAAAAGGAGAAATTGTTGATTGTCATATAATCCAGATTCCAGGAGCAAAAGAAGGATCTACAGTTTGGAGCTGTTGCTTTTTAGCAGAGAATTGAAAATTATCATGAAGTGTTTGCCTAACTGAGTCAGGTGATATTCACTTTCTATACATTTTGTCAAGTGCTAAAATTTTTATGTTTTCTTCTACTATCTGTTGTATAACAGTAGCCCAAAATTTTAAATTTCCAACTACCCATAGCAAATAAATTATTCAACATTTCACGAAATCTTTCTGAATATATTCCAAGATATCACGTCAGTCATTCGGCTACTCAATCTCCCTCTCTTTCTCTCTCGTTCTTTCTCTATTCTTTCTCTTCCCTTTTCTCTATCTTTCTCTGTCTCTATCTCTGTTCGTCTGTCTTTCTCTGTTTCTTTCTCTCTCTCTCTCTTTCTCTTTCTCTATCTATCTATCTATCTATCTATCTATGTCTGTTCGTCACTTTGTCTTCACTTCCTTTACTTTCCATTGTTTGTGTTGTATACATAAGCGTATGGTATGTGTGAGATCATGCAGTGTGTATGTGCGTGTTTCTCTGTCGTGCGTGTATCCTCTGTGTAAGTGTGTGTGTGTAGGTGTTGTGCGTATCCGTGCGTAAGTGCGATAGTTTAAATATTTCATACTATCCCTTTGAAGTAATAAAATGTGAGGAATCTTTACATTACATTGTTGTGATTCAAGCAATGTCTGGTTATGAAATAGTGTGAATATACACAGATTATATAATACTATGCACTGTACAACCTCCTAGCATTTTGGTAAACAATATTTTACTTCATTAGTCCACCATAGGTTAATAATTAGAATCTCTGTATGTCGCTTATTATACTATTAATCCGACAGAATACATGGCCCAATTGACTATTTATGTCTGGGAAGTAATCGCAAACTTGAAAACGTTACATTTTTCATACCCACCTAAGTATTTAGAACAAAATGGACACCTCACTACTTCGAAACAGCAACAACTCTCCCCCTCTCTCTATTTCTCTCCCCACCTCTCTCTATTTCTCCCCCCCCCTTTCTCTCGCTCTCTAGTGCTTCAGTTTGATAGAAAAAAACAGAGATATCTTCCATTAATCAAACGCTACTACATTTTTATTTCTTTCAAGCTTTAGAAAGGAAAACAACACATTGGACAATGTTACTCAAGATGTAAAAATTATGATAGTCAAGGCTGGATTGTCATTGATCAAAGTTCTCTATCAGAGTTCATTCCGGACAAACCACAGACCATTAATAATCCTTTCTAATATAGACACAAAACCTGAAATTTTAGTAGGAGAGAGTTAGTCTATGACGTCGGCTCCAGTGATCAACTGGTACTTATTCTATCGACCCCGAAAGGATGAAAGGCAAAGTTGACATCGGTGAGACTTGAATTTAGAACATAGAGCTGGAAGAAACGCCGCTAAGCATTCTGTATGTTGTGCTAACGATTCCGTCAGCTCGCCGCCTCAGACTAAGTGGTTATAATAATGCGATTTTTTAAAACTCTCTGAGCTTTCAAGGGCACTAGTTCATAAATGATGCGACGCCGCTAGGGACATCCAAGTGCGTCATGGCATAGTGGTATGATACAAAGAGCATCTAAGTGTGCCGTAGATTTTCTAATGTAATTATTCCTGCCGCTCGACTTTCTTACCCTTATTCCCTTCTCTTCAAATCACTCGTAGGCTTCTTTCTTTCTTTCTTTCTTTCTTTCTTTCTTTCTTCCTCGTCGCGAAATACACACACACACACATGTACGTATAAAAAAATAAATAAATGCGCCCTTTTGAAGCCTAGCCAGGCTCATGGGCCCGGTTTCTCGGTTTCAATGGCGTATGCGTTCCTCAGCTGGACGAGACGCCAGTCCATCGCAGCGTTACTCATTTTTGCCAGCTGAGTGGACTGGAGCAACGTAAAATGAAGTGTTTTGCTCAAGAACACAACGCGTCTCCCGGTCCAGGAATCGAAACCACAATCTTACGATCATGGTGCCGACACCCTAATCACTAAGCCACGCGCCTCCACACATGTACGTATCGTCACACTGAATCATCGAACATTAAAATTAACAATGACAAACAACAGGAGGACGTGTACATGGAATGTATCAGTTTGACGGTAAAAAGGGAGCTCTTCGTCGGAAAGGAAAAGGGAAAAATCTAGAGAAGGAAAAATATCACCAACAGCACGTCTGTAGTTACACACATACCTACGCATAAATGTATGTATTTCCATCTACTGAATCCACTCACAAGGCTTTGCTCTACTTGAGGCTAAATAGAAGACAAAATGTACCACACAGTGGGACTGAATAGGGAACTATGTGGTTGAGAAGCAAAAATCTTAACACACAGCTACACAAGCGCCGCGTACAGAGCAAATAGATATGAATATTATTATAGTATTGTAATAGTTAACTGCTATTTCACTACTTTGTATTTCATGCAAAAAACATTTTTTAAGTAATAATCGAAAGGTATCTTAGAAAAGATGCATTTTTTGTAGTGTAAAATGCTTCTTTAGTAATATTTCATATTTAAAATACTTTTTACTGGAATACTGAGCATGCCTTATATGGTATAAGATTTAACAGACGGAACTTCAAAATCGCTACGAACCTTTTCTATCTTTGTGTATGTGCGTGTGTGTTTTGAAGTTACATATAAAAACAATTTAACATAAACAGAAGAATTATTCAATACTTTTTTTTTTTAAATTAGAGTCCATATTTATTAATTATTACGTGGAAAAGTTTGACTGCGAATTCAGAATTTCAACTTACTGGTTCTCATCTTGTAACAGCTTAATGAGGACTAGTAAGCGGAAACTTCGAAGTCATTTTCAATCTTTTTCCTGTAAATACACTCACATACACGCGTACACACATACACATGCAGGTACATACACACGCACAAACACACACGTACACACACACACAAACACACACACACACACACACACACACACACACACACACTCGTCCACACATACATATACATTGACGTTATTAGAATTTAGGCGATGCAACAACTTTTCCGTCTGCTCTGTCTCTTTTTCCCTCTCTCTCCCTCCCTCCCCCTCTCTCTTTAGATTGCATACACAATTTTTCACCGTTGGATATCTGTAAGCAATAATTTTGTTACAAATTACCTAACAAATGTCTTTTATGAGGAAAAAAAAAACGCTAACTTGTCTAATGGAGACTGAAATGACACAACTTTTATCGAATAGAAATGGCATGATAGCCATTGGCCTAAGAAACTATTTCGCAGAACACAGCATCTCGAATTAATCTACAGATTTTGACTTAACTTCAAGGGATTTAGTTAACAAATGCCAGCCAAAATGAGAACCGCTATATAGTCGCTCAACGTGCTAGAATTCACCGTCAAATTTCTTTCAAATCAGAAACTAATCGATTTTTGAAAAAAATTCTAGACTAAAAATTTTTAGACTAGGCGCAGGAATGGTTGTGTAGTAATTAGCTTGCTTACCAACCACATGGTTCCGGGTTCAGTCCCACTTCGTGGCACCTTGGGCAAGTGTCTTCTACTATAGCCTCGGGCTGACCAAAGCCTTGTGAGTGGATTTGGTAGACGGAAACTGAAAAGAAGCCCGTCGTATATATGTATATATATATATATATATATGTGTGTGTGTGTGTGTGTGTGTGTGTTTGTGAGTCTGTGTTTGTCCCCCCACCATCGCTTGACAACCGATGCTGGTGTGTTTACGTCCCCGTAACTTAGCGGTTCGGCGAAAAGAGACCGATAGAATAAGTACTAGGCTTACAAAGAATAAGACCTGGGGTCGATTTGTTCGACTAAAGGCGGTGCTCCAGCATGGCCGCAGTCAAATGACTGAAACAAGTAAAAGAGTAAAAGAGTAATTAACCAATATATTATTAAATATACAATATGACAAGATGGTCAGGGCTGGCATGCCTTTGATCATCGGTATACCCGATCTGTGCTGACATGGGGCGAAATAATAACAGAAACAACTAAAGTGTAATAAACCAAGCTTTATATGAGCAGGAAGAAACTTTTAATAATATGAAAATATAAATTAATGAGTGAGATTTTCTGTAAGGTAATAACTACAATTTAAGAGAAAAAAATAGATACGCACAGATATGTGTGTGTGTGCGTGTGTGTACGCAAGTATGTATGTGTGTGTGGGGGGGGGGGCGTGCGTGTGAATTTATAATATCTATATATAATCTACATTAATAGCGTTTTAGAAATTTGGCATGTATTTAATTAAACATGTTTACGTGTGTGTAGTTTTGTACGTATGTATGTATGATTGTATATGTTTGAGTGTATGTATGTGTTTGCATGTGCGCATGTGTGCTTTATGTGTGTAATAATGAGTGAGCGTGTGTTTGTGTGTGTATGTGTGTATGAGTGTATGGTGGCGGTGGTGGGGTATTCGTGTATGGTAAATATCTGACTTAAATGTAAGTATTGCCATCAACAATGGTAATCAGCTAAGCAAAAAGCGATGATCATTTACACTATATTCATAATTAATTAGCACAACTTGGAATTCTATTATGAAAGCTATTTCAGGATACCGAAATTAATAATTAATACAGGAAATTAAACAAACTTTAGAAAACAAAACTACAGTGAAGTTCATTTCGAGAACACTGATTCGGCAGTATATTAAAGTTTAAAAACAATTTATTTATTAAGCATGCCTCTACATAAAGCAAACGAACATAATTTATATTAATTTTCATTTCGGATTTTGTTCAAGATTATTATTATTTTAATGACCTAGCCAAATAAATTAATCTATTGCAACTAATTTAATTCCTCATAACTTAAAATTTCACTTCATTAGATATCTTCATTTCGTCTTTAGCTTCATGACGGGTGCATATATATATATATATGTGTGTGTGTGTGTGTGTGTGTGTGTGTGTGTGTGTGTGTGTGTGTATGTATGTATGTATGTATGTAAGTATGTGTGTATACACATATATATGTATATATATATATATGTACTATATGTACATATACATATATATATACACACATACATACATACACACACACACACGCACACACATATATGTATGTATATGCATAGATACATGGATACGATCATACATACAAATATACATACATACTTGCATACAAACACATACATATACAAATATATTCACACACACATTTTCATTTAAATGGTTTTGGTTGTATTGTTATACTCGCCGTTAATTTTGAACCTATGTATACACATATGAGTGAATGAGTGTGTGCGTGCGTGCGTGCGTGTGTGAGTGTGTGTGTAAGCGTGTGTGTGAGCGTGCGTGTTGCAAATATCAGTGTATACCTACATATACTCATATGCACATTTATCTGTGTGTATAGGTGCATATAGATATAGGTGTGTGTGTGTGTCTGAGTGCTTGTACGTATATATTTATGTGATAAGTGTATATGTACGTATGTACGTGCGTATATTTTGCGTAGTGTTTATGGGTATACACGAGTGCGTGTGAAAATATGAATGATAGAAAAAGAGAATATTTTTGTATCACAGAAATAAGACGTGTACATGATCAACATGTACTGAAGAAAAATACATTAATTACAAGAGATATATTGAAAGGAATATCTAGATTATTACAATATGACTTATAAACGTTGCACATTTGGTGCATCATATTGTATCAAGACATACGTCAATAGCTTCCATAAAATAATTTTTGAGACACAATAACAGAGTAAAGCTGCTCTGAATATTCCTAGTCGTCCAATTTTAACTCTTTAGAGAAAAAGCAAGCTCTGCTATATTCTTTCGTATAAGGTTCTTTTTCGTTTATCACTGAAAATAAAAATGCGATATTGTGTTGAGTCAAAAGTTTTCGAATATTTTCTAAGTTATTTGCTTTATTCGCCAAGTTACATCAAAAGCAACCTAGCATTCGAAGTAGAGGCCATTGTATTGCACCATCTGAAGCTACCCTTCTGTTAGTTCTTTGATCCTACGCTGATACCAGTTCTTTCTTGTCCGAGAGGAGATGGAAACTTCAGGGAATAAGTTCTCCGAGTCGAAGAATTACAACGAAGCTTCTACCTCCTCTTAGTTGAAGTGTCACGAGAACAAGTCGTGAGCCTTCTTTCATACATATGATGATTAGAAGATAAAAAATCGAACGAATTTTTCTGATAACCCAATACTATAGCTGTTAAAAATTGCGTCCATTATCCTAGTTTCAAATACTGCAACTAAAAAGATACATATCCTTTTCTGTTATGACATTTATAACTGCCTACGCTGTATAGATATTGGAACGTCCCAAGTAAAAGCACTACCAGGATTTGTATTGTGGGCGCATATTCATGTATCATATATTGATGTCGAATTTCGCACACATCTAGCAATTCCGGGGCAGAGGTAAGTCGATTATATCGATCCCAGTGCTCAACTAATATGATGTATTTCTGTAACAAGCCATAAAATGGTAAGATAATCTCACTTAATAATATTGGTCTCAGATTTTGGCACAGGAGCGAGGATAAGTCGATTACATCGTCGTCAGTGCTCAACTAGTACTTATTTTTAAGTACTAGTTGAGCAAAGTCGACCTCTGCAGAATCTGAACTCAGAACATGAAGACGGACGAAATGCTGCTAAGCATTTTGTCCGGATTGCTAACAACCCTGACAGTTCGACACCTTTCACGTATCATATATTAATTTTGAATACGGCTTGAATGCATTTTCAAGTTACAATTGTTCAGTTTGTGATTTGATCTGAGATCATTTATGGACGCTTCCACTGCGCGACAATATTTTTTTTATGTATGTTTTCTCAAGATAGACTCGTTTTTATCACTGATGTGAGAGAAGGAAATTCTTATAAGGCCACAATTAAATATATTGTCTAAAGTTCATTATTTCTGGAAACAATATATCAGAGGGTCACAGTTGGAACGTAGTCGATCTTAGGCCAGCATAATACAACAAAACAACCATAGCCATATATTTCTGAAATGAACCCTCACCATTTTAAAGAA
>NC_142929.1:107671785-107686785 GCF_046866305.1 Octopus bimaculoides
TTGTGTATTGTTTGTAAAGAATAAAATGTTTTAAATGACAGAACAGTGCACTATAATACAAACAATGGACTATAAATCACAGACTAGGGTCCCAAATTAACAACAGGCTGGAGGTTGGTAGTCAATATATTATTTAGCTACATCTGAATGCCTGTAGGTTCATTTTTGATAACATGAAAAAAAAAAAAGAGAAAAAAAAAGAAGGGAAAAAAGGAAGCTGCACGTATAACACATAACTTAGAAGCAGTGCTACTGATGTGCCTGCACACACCAGATTGAGACATGGCCGACCTCGCGCACTTCTCATAAAGAATTCCGGAAGGACCTTCGTGAGACCACTGCTGAGACGCTTCAGGAAAAAAAAAAATAGAAAAGCCGTTGGAAAACCGATTATAGCAGCGACTCCATCAATTCCTAGGGATATCTGAAGAAGAAATTTTTATTCCTAAATATCATATCAGACTATGGATGATTGAATTACAACAGTTATTATAGTCCATTGTTTGTATTATAGATAGATAGATAGATAGATAGATAGATAGATAGATAGATAGATAGATAGATAGATAGATAGATAGATATATTAAGAAGGAAGTAGTCAAAATTTAGCATAATTCTTAATTAGCGGTTTCGTTCGTTTAACCGAAACTCTTCAAGAAAAATTGAGACCAAGATATATGTATAATTTTATATATATGTATACATGTATATATATATATAAATATATGTGTGTGTGTGTGTGTGTGTGTGTGTGTGTGTCTGTGTGTGTGTGTGTATGTGTGTGTGTGTGTGTGTGTATACACACATACATAGCTATCCTAGCCACATCGTTTTGGGTTCAGTCCTACTGCGTGGCACCTTGGGCAAGTGTCTTCTACTATAGCCTCGGGCAGATCAAAGCCTTGTAAGTGGATTTGGTAGACGAAAACTGAAAGAAATATATGTTTATGTATATACATATATACTGGTCATCAGCACAATGTAATTTTCCAGCAACGAAAGACAATGTAATCCTCGATATAAAAGCACACCGGAATATTATGGATGGAGATCTGAGGAGGTTTTGATTAATCAAATTGACCTGGGTCTAAACAATAATTAGCTGAGCCAAAAATTGTGCCTCTGTTAGAAACAGCAGCCAAATCACATTTATTACGCACTAATGTCTTAAAAATGGGTGGGGTGTATTGGTTAATATGTTTGGAAAAAAGACGAGAATGTCACTGTTTGAATAATTTTGATCACAGATCAAAAGAGGACAGCAGTGTCAATCACCCTCCTTCACCAAAAGCCAATCACATAAAATTAGCCATTGAAAAAGTGATTACACTGGTGGTGCTCCAGCGTGGCCACAAACTTAAGGCTGAAACATGTAAATGAATAAAAGAAGGATCTACTAAATCAGAGCTGGCTCGATACCGAACAAGAACAACTATTATTTTCTTTTCTAGCAATAAGTATACTGTCACCAAATGTACACAGTAATTCTAGGTAATATTAGGACCAGCATATAGCACTGGAGTAGTTGGAAGATCACAACAACCACAAGTAATACTGGCCACTCTTCAAGTGAGAGTTATAATGTATTTTACTAATTTTCATTTTCCAGCTGCTAATAATTGAGTGTAGCGTATATAGGTGAGGCTCGTGCGAATTTTCCACCATAGATATTATGGTGCATATTTGGTGAAATCCTAAGGTTTGTAGGAGAAGATTTCTAGGAACGGATGGATAAAACAGCAACTGGATAAGCCTAAAGCTAAGTTTATTAGTAATGCTGTTAAAACGCTTCATTTAAAAACATAACGAAATTTTTTTCATTCTATCGTGGCTGACTGTAGAAACATGTTACTTTTAGGAGTGGAATCTTAAAGTTTCGACCGAATTTCTTCTTGTTGAATTAGATTATTTATACCTTACTACTAGTCCATTATCATTGACGCATCCATGGAATAATTTTAAATGGATGAAATTAAACTGACAAAATATGATAAATTTGATAACCACATCTCTATTTTTGAAAATGAATTAAAAGTGCATCTGTATCTCTTCCATAATTCCATAATTAGCTGCAATATACAATTTCGAACTAATAGCAACATTTTCAATCTTCAACGAACTTCTACTAAAAATTATCGAAAATTTTTGTGCGTGAGCTGTTCTTTACAGATGATTGTGTCCCTCACCACACTTTTTTTCCCAATACTCTTGAAGATGTTTAGAGATTCAAAAACTGTTTCTAGATTGCAGCAAAGAACGTCGGTCACAGAATAAACAAAAAGAAGACTGAGATCATAAACTGATTATGAAACACGAGTCTTCTCTAGATAAGTATTGCTTTTAGTAGGTTCACAAATTGGCTTTAGAATGCTTCAGACATCTCACTTTATGCCAAAACTTAAGCGTATAAAGCAGTGATATTAACTACACTATTCATGGATCTGTATTGTCGACAGATAAAACTATTGGACATTTTCGTCTCTATTGTTTTCGTAAAACTGTATTATTAAGTGGCAGGACACGATATCCAATACAGAAGTCTTATCTTGATGTAAAATCAGTGATATACAGACATGTGTGGCTATGTGCTTCGATGCAAAACAGAAGTTTGGGAACTTTTTTAATCAATTACTCCCAAATATATTTATTTACGCTGGCGTTACCACCTTGATTTGAAAGGAAGAAAATCATAGATTCTTTGAATTCAAAATGTTTATTGAATCTATTTATCGGAAGAATAGAATTATAAATATAAAGCGTATTTAAAGAATGCGATAAAATAAATTAGTATCCCCATTTTGAAACAAATGGACTTTTCTAGAAACTTTTTCACTTTAGGTTTTAGAGAAATGATGTTGACAACACCTTAGCAATTATTTGTAGTCCAAAAGGGATAGAGATGCGGGAAAAACCGTAAAATGTGACAACCGATGCAGACTTTGTGAATTTCCCACTGAAGATATCACCCACATCATAAGCAGTTGTCCGAAAATGTCATCACAGTATATCTACCGATCAGACATGACGTTATAGCTAGGACACTCTATAATGAAATCCGTCGGACGGATAATCCTGAGGACACAGAAATAAAAACCCACAATATGGTAGAAGCCATAGCTACTCAAAATGAAAAGGAATAGTGGTGGAATGTATCAGTGAAGACCTCAATAAAATGTAAACACAACAGACCTGATATAATGATTTGGGATAGAGAAGCGAAACTGTGCACAATTGTGGAAATTAGCTGCCCGCGGATGTTAACATAAAGCTGAAGATCAGTGAAAAAGAGAACACTTATGCTGAACTATTGAGAAATCTGCAGTTACTCTATCCAGATTGCAAGTTCAGGTTTATAACTGTAATTATTGGGGCCCTGTGATATGTATCACACTGTCTAAATACCAATCTTGAGAAAGTATGCTTCTCAAAACCAGAAGGAGAAAGCTAATTCGAAGACTACAGATCCAATCCATCACTGGAACTGTAAAAATCTGGAAAACTTTCCAGAAGTTTATCATTTAAATATATATGAGCATATCTATATATGTAACTATATCCATGAGAATACATACATAAAACATACAAATCTGCACATACATACATGCATACATACATACAAAAATACCCTGTTGCTGATGCTGAAATTCCAACGAAGGAACCTTAGATCTAGGTTAGAAACCGGTTCTTTCTCTATTGGCAAGAAATCTTGAAATAAACAGAATAATGACATACACGCACGCACACACACACACACACACACACACACACACACACACACACACACACACACACGCATATATATGTATGTATATATGTTTGTATGTATGCATGTATGTATCTCTCTCTCTCTCTCTCTCTGTATATATATATATGCATGCGTGTTTGTGCCAATGTATGTGAGTGTAGCTATTCTAATTATTACCTTTAGATCTCCGATATTCCCATTCTTGAGATTCACTTTCCCTTTTCAGCAATTTCCTTTGTAACTTTTGGCAGACCAATTCTCAAGGCGTCATGATATCAAATCAAACGCTGAAATTTCTATATCTGTCCACCATATTTTAATGTTTTTGTTGTTTCAAACGTCTTGTTTGTTTTTTATTCCATCGTTGCTGACTATAAAGACTATACAGAAAGGAGTTATGGTTACACGGAGAAATACCGATTCGGTTTAACGGCTTCTAATAACTGAATTATTTTATTTATACGCTCTTTCTTGTATTGTGTAGCTTTACTCACGTTCATTAATACTAACACACACACGCCCGCACACGTAGATAGATAGATAGATAGATAGATAGATAGATAGATGTGTACATACGTGTATGTGCTTGTATATTTGAGTCTATATAAGTGTTTGCGTCTAGAGCGAGATTGTTTTATAAAGGAATCCTTGTAGATGACAGAAGTGCTGTTAGTTCCCCGGAGGAACAAACAACACATCTGTCATCTGCGAGGAGACCTGCGTGAAACCAACTGTTGCAACCATTTAATGGGATAATCACCTGAATATTTAGTTATATTACAGACTTTAACTCTCTCTCTTTCTTTCTGTATATGTATATATAAATATATACAGTTGTATTACAGACTTTCTCTCTCTCTCTCTCTCTGCATATATATATATATATATATATAATATATAGTTTTAGGGAAAATAACCAAGTTTCAAGAACTCATCGATGAAAATCCACTATCACATATAGAAAAATTAACAATTAAAAGCACAATAAATGAGTATAATATTTTGTCGCTAATATATATATATATATATATATATATATATATATATATATATATATATATATTTATTTATTTATTTATTTATTTATATATGTATATATATCTGCGCGTGTGTGTGTGTATATGTATATTATATGGTACCATTAAGCATTAGTGAAATGAAGTGTTTTTTTAACATAACGACACCATGCAGCGTTTACATATGATTCTTCGGTATATACCGCAGTTTCAAACAATACATATTTCGTAAATAGACACTTGGACTTGTAGTTATGTAAAGCAAAGTAGAATCTTTAATTGCACAATTAGAGTAGTGCTCCGCAACTTTTTCACTTGTGGTATACTTATATTCTTTTCAAAATTCGGCGGCACACCTGAAGTGGAAATATAATTAAAAGTATAGGTAAAAAAATTGTATTCAGGTTACACTGCGGCATACCTACCAACATCTCGTGGCACACCAGTGTGCTGCGGCATACCGGTTGTGGAGCACTGTATTAGAGTATGGTGCTGATAACATTTATTTTAAAACTGCTTTGTTAGTGTTTCTATTATGGCCGAAAGCTGTATGAAAGAGCCCTGGTCAGTTTAGTCGTTTTGTCACAGATTACAATAGTGAGCAATTTCATTTTGTGGTATCGGTTTACCAGTCAATTTATTTTGGTATGTTTATGTATTTTTACATTTCTTTTAGATGCATCCTTAACTGTTTCCAGTCCACACTAAAATGCTTTGGTCAGTTTTAATTTTTTCACTTATTTTACGCTGAGTACTTTTCTTTTTAATTACCGAAATGTAACAAAGGTTGCGTACACTTAACTGAGGTTTTACAAAATATATTCATTTATAAGGGTTTCACATATATGTATTCACAATTACGCATTCTTTGATTACTTTCATGTATTTTTTTTCTTCCTCTAAAAACTAGCGCTTCAATAGTTTGTTGTAGTCTGTCCCTAAATTGAAGTGTGTATTTTTACATTATTATCTCAAATTTGTTTATGTATTTCACTTCATCATTTAATTTAGAGAATATATTTTGCCTTCTTTACTTGGGTTACTTTATAATATGATGTACGTATTTCTGTTATAATTCGTCCATATTTAACTTCGTAGCAAACAATAAAATCGTTAAAAAATCTCTCTTCCTAATATTAGTCTTAGATTTTGGCACAAGGCCAGAAATTTCGGGGGACGGGATAAGTCACTTATATTGTACCCCGTGCTCAACTGGTACGAATTTTATCGACCCCGAAAGGACGAAAGGTAAAGTCGACCTCGGCAAAATTTGAACTCAGAACGTAAAGACGGACGAACTACCACTACGCATTTAGTCCGGCGCGGAAACGATTCTGCCAGCTTGCCGCTTTCATCTTTCTTCATAATATTATTGGTTTCACATTTTGGCACAAGGCCAGGAATTTTGATGCGGGACTAAGTCGATTACATCGTCCCCAGCATTCAATTGGTATTTATTTTACCCCGAAAGGACGAAAGACAAAATCGGCCTCGGCGGAAACTTAATATTAATTAACACCCCCTAGTCCTTGTTTAGTGAATACCGTCATTTACAATTATTTTTTTTCTACTGTCTTCATTCCAGTTTACACACACTAACTTCCAAGTTAAAAATATTCTCATGACTCCATAAGTTTCGTATAATCTCGCTTTAAAATTTCACAGTTTTGCTTGAATTAGATACTACAGCGTATAAATGAGCTTACTTCACTTACCGTCACATACTTGTAAATTCTTTAACAGTTAAATTCAACTTTAAACTCAATAAAGTATTTGAAACTCTTAAATTTATAGATTCTTTAATGTTAGGTACCTACAAAAGCTTTCAGCCAAAAACAGACTTGCTTTCTAAATTTTAAATATATAACTGACCTATTTATTGTTAGCCTTTATCTAAATATTGAATATAACTGTCTTATTTTCAAAATTTGCTCCATTCTTACAACTACTCCTCTCATTGTCGCTCCCCTTTTTATTTTATTATTTCCTTCCGTCCTCCTTAATTAACTTCTTTCTAATATACATATTGGCACTTCGATAATAAATGTTTTCCATTAGTTCTGAACAATTCACCAATGCATGAAACAAATTTTTAAAAACTTATAAAAAATATTTGAATAAACATCAAAGTCTCTGCTTTTGAAGTATTAGGCTATTATTTAGTTTTGACAACCTTTATTCCCACAAAGAATTATTTTTATGCATACATTCACGTGTATTGTGTGTATGTGTGTGAATAGAAATGTATGTATGTATTTCATTTTGCATTGTTACGGGTTTAAGTTTTTTATATGCATATAAGCGTGTATGTATAGGCGATATATATATATATATATATATATATATATACACTTGTGTTTATGTGTGTGTGTATTATTCGACAGTAATTTACAAAAGTGACTCTGAGGCCAAGATTTCCGATTTAAAAGTACATATAAACTCATGTATAAAGTTCTATTTCTTTTGTTTGTTCTATCAGTCCTATCGAGAAAGGAAAAGGGTTGCTCTCTTCCAAAAATACCAGTACTTCCTGCAGGCAACACAATTCTGTCACGTAAATGTTGTCCGGAGCTGGATACTTCATTTTGTTCAAGGTTCGAACGTTTCAAACATTATTATATTTTAGGAGATAAGAAGAACGGTGGTTCTGCAGGAAAATGTATGAAAGGAAAGCCACAACGTACCGGGAGCTGGGAGACGGCAAAATAAAATCTTGCTGGCTCTAACAAAACGCGGGCGGAGTTGAGCTGTAAGCAAAGGAAAAAGGAGCAGCTTCTAGCCATCACAACCGACCTCACAATTGGAGGGTATTGTGGTTTAGAGTTTACCTTACATGACAGCGTCGTCTTCTTGTCGAAAGCCAGTCATAACAGAATGGCTTTGTGGTTAGGGTGTTGAACTCACGATCGTAAGATTGTGGTTTCGATTCCTAGACGGGGTGATGCGCTGTGTTCTTGAGCAAAACACTTCACTCCGTGTTGCTCCAGTCCACTCAGCTGTAGAAATGAGTTTAGCCTGGAGACGGATAGGCTCCACCAGGAGTGCCATAGTAATTGAATTACAGGCATGTTTGGTCGCGCCTTCAAGTGCTTTAGTCAATTATATCAGCTCTATTATTTCACTATAAACTGAGCAGACAGCCCGATTCATCTTACACGCGACAGCAGCTGGTCAACACATACTCACAAGACGCTAATGCATGAACACTGAACGTTGATGTACAGAACATTTTCATATCCCGGACAGGTTTGGGTGTTGGTGCTTCAATGTCTTTCTTTATTAGCCACAAGCACTCAAAGAAATATATATACATGCATATATGTCCACATAAATGCACGAAAATAATTTTTAAAAAGTACGATAAACCATATAATAATTAAAATATAGAATCATTTAAGCATAAGGCGGCGAGATGGCAGAATTATTAGCACATCGGACAAAATGTTAAGCGGTATTTCTTTCGACGTCTTACGTTTTGAATTCAAATCCTGCTGAGGTCAACTTTTTCTGTCATGCCTTCCAGATCGATAAACTAAAGTACCAGTTAAGTACTAGGGTTGATGTAATCGACTTTTCCTCTCCCCTAAAAAATCTGGCCCTGAACTTTGCAACTGATCGGTGTCCATTTCAGGGAAATGCTGTGATCTTGGTCATTTTTATGCCAGAAATTTTAAAATTATAATTTAAAGATAAATGATATATGAAATATTGCTGGTTAGGTTGAGTTGGGCACTCAATTTTCATTGCACCACTAGCCAAAATTCAATGTGATAACAAAGAAAATATCTTTAAGCCCAGTATCTCATCCAAAAGTATCAACCTGTAGAACCACACTTTCATTGTGCGATGAGGAAGAAATAGTTGTAGTGGAAAATACGGAAGGAAAGAAGTAGAAAAATTACAACTTTGTTCTCAAGTGTGTTTTGCTCCGGCAAATATAACTTATCTTCGCTTTCTTCTGAATTGTCTCCTGAAGCAAAGAAATGCTACAGAGTTTTACAAAATTTGCCCATCTAAAGTTCTTTTCTTGCAAAAATTCTGTCTGCTCATTGCAGCTGTTATATAAGCGGACTGTATGGAATTGTGTAAGAGTTGCTGGTACTTATTTAATTGAGCCCAGAAGGATAAAAGGCAAAATAGACCTTAGCAGAATTCAGAAGTTAAAGACGGACGATATTGCCGCTAAGCACTGCTCATCGCCTTAGTAGTAGTAGTAGTAGTAGTAGTAGTAGTAGTAGTAGTAGTAGTAGTAGTAGTAATTTCATGTATTTTCCACTAGGGCGAAGGATGAGGGTGACAATACAAATCAGATATAAAGTGTTGGAGTTTACATATAATGAAATGATAAAATAAAATAAATAAAATAAAATAAAAGGGGAGTAAGTATACATAATATACAGTGAAAAGTCAAGGGAACTATACAGAGTAGACAAAGGTTAACAAAAAAGAAAAAAAGGTGGGGAATGATATAGATGTAGTCCTTCTGATACAGAATGACCTCTAGGGGATAATCGAGGCTGTCCGAGATCCCCCTGAACACCAAGAATAAGTATTCCTTCCGATTCTCTTTCTCTGACTCACATGTCCACACTGAGAGACGTACCATCCACTCTTACCATTCTCGCAACTCTCACCCACCTTTTAATAAACTCACTCGAGGACAGCACTTCCCTCTCCACTCTCAATTTCCTTCTCAAGTGAAACCTGAAGAAGTCAATGAGACCTCTACCAAAGAGGAATGTATCTGTCTTCGATAATAATAATTCTTTCTACTATAGGCAAAGGCCTGAAATTTCGGGGGAGGGGGTATGTCGGTTACATGCTCAACTGGTATTTATTTTGTCGACCCCGAAAAGATGAAAGGCAAAGTCGATCTCGATGACATTCGAACTCAGAATGTAAAGACGGACGAAATCCCGCTAAGCATTTAGTCCGGCGTATTAAAGATTCTGCCAGTTTTCCGCTTTAATAATAATAATAATTATTATTATCATTATTATTATTATTATTATTATTATTATTATTATGAAAAGAAGAAGAAGAAGAAGAAGAAGAACAACAACAACAACAACAACAACAACAACAACAACAACAACAACTACTTTCTTTAATACATGAACCGCTAGCAACTTTCCTGTAGCGATAAAGAAATTTATGAGAATTAAATGAAACCGAAAAAAAATTTATATGAACTCCTGCTAATTAACGAAGGTTAATTAATCACAATTATGTTAGCAGCTGCAGTGAAAGAAGTATTGCCCAATCTTTGACGTTTCCGTATTATATTTCTTAGTCTTACTTCAGTGATTCCTAATCGTCTTAACCGTGACGGGTATTTAAACGGGTATATATTACCTTACCCCAGCATTTGGTACTCAGATGAACTGTATTCATATTGGAAAACTCGGCTAAATATTCAGAAAGCAAACTGTGATAAACGTAGTCTTTACGTAAATAGTCGATTAAGATCTATTGAGATCAACACAGACATCTGCACTCATTGACTTTTGCTACTTGAATTCATTGACTCGGATTATATAGACGGACGCCGAGAGACGACGTCGCAGGAAGCCACTCTCCCTATCTCGAAACCTTATTCTCTTATTCTCACGACACGACAATTTTTCTTTTTCTTTTTTTTTTTTACCTTTACTGATTTAAGCCACTCAACTGTAGACACGCTGGGATTTTATGGTTTTTAGGCAATTATATCAACCATCAGTACGTACGTTGATTCTTATTTTAACGATCTCAGGAAGGAATAAAAAAAAAAGGCAAAAATCGACCTGGGTGTAAAGGGACGTAACTAAATATCAGTAGGTATATATATATATATATATATATATATATATATATATATATATATATATATATATATATATATATATATATATATATATATATATATATATATATATATATATATATATATATATATATATATATAATCATAAATATACAGGGATTAGCAGTAGCCTGCTTCTCCAACATACTGAGATTTCAGAAATAGCAGTCAAAGAACTACTGATTCCAAACTACAAATTTTTCTCTAATGGATAGCGATATCTATGGCACACACAAAACAAAAAACAGAAGAGAAGAGTAAAAACAAACCTGCCTTTAGTTAATTGGGTACGACGTTTCACGGTTAAGGGTATGAATTCCCCCATTCCGATCTTCAGCCACAATATTCTAATAAATTTGCCAATGTCTAAATAACTCACGTTAATTTTGACCATGCGACATCAAGACCACGTGAGGCAGACACTAAGAAATTTATCGGCCAGTGAGTTTAAAACCTCTCACCCCAATGAATTTAATTCAGTGTGTGTCATAAATAGTCCCGCATAGAAAAAAGTCCCGTACGACTGTACGACCACGTGAGCAGGTTTGTTTTTACTCTTCTCTTCTGTTTTTTGTTCTGTGTGTGCCATAGATATCGCTATCCATTAGAGAAAAATTTGTAGTTTGGAATCAGTAGTTCTTTGACTGCTATTTCTGAAATCTCAGTATGTTGGAGAAGCAGGCTACTGCTAATCCCTGTATATTTATGATTATAAATGGTTTTACCGATAAAGGTTTTTTCATACTGAGCTACCCGGCAAAATTGTTAATTATTAATTTTATTACTAATTGATGATTCCCTGCCCTATATATCTATATTTTTAGTAATACCTCTAAGGTGGATGGCTAAACCCCAAACAGTCGTACGGGACTTTTTTCTATGCGGGACTATTTATGACACACACTGAATTAAATTCAGAAAGGATTAAGAGGAAAAAGATAACGGAGAGGAAATTAAAAAGAAAGACGGAGAAATATGTGTGTGCGTGTGTGTGTGTGTGTGTGTGTGTGTGTGTGTGTATGTGTGTGTGTGTGTGTGTGTGTGTGTGTCGTAGAGTAGGTCATCAGACACTACATAACAAGGGAACCGGTAGTTCTGCAAACTCTATGGAAAACTTTAGTTTTGCATTGACTAGACTACTCTTCTTCACAGATTTGGTCTCTAAGCACACAGGGTTTCATTGAAGAAATTGAAGGGCTGCAAAGAACATTCTTCAGTTAAACAACTTCGGTTATATGACTTAAATGCTGGGAGGTCTCAAAGCTCTAAGTTTCTACTCCCTTGAACAACGTAGAGTAAGTGAGTGAGTGGGACAAAGAGACAGGGAGAGAGAGATAGAGACAGAGACAGAAACAGACAGACAGACAGACGGACGGACGGACGGACGGACGGACGGACGGACGGACAGACAGACAGACAGACAGACAGACAGACAGACAGACAGACAGACGGACAGACAGACAGACGGACAGACCGATGTTGATTTTTATGAATGGAAAATCTTGGAAGGTCATTTTCCAAAACTTTGGCATTAAAGAAAACTTTAATGCAAGAACTAGTAGTTACTGCCAACTTCTGCATATACCAACTTCAAAATCACGAGCAAAAACAATATACTGCAACAATTTGATATTCAGAGGTGCTCTGTATTCAACTGTCTACCTAGAGAAATCAGAAACGTAAAAAGGCACCTTTACGGAATATTTAAGAAAACATTGGATAAACTACTAGCCAAAATACCAGCCAACTATAAATGGCTACATTCAAGGAAGATCAGCTGTTACTAATTCAATGATAAACCAACTTCTAGTCACAAAGCTTGAACAAAATTGAAAGCGAAATTCTAAAAATAATTAAATACAATAAAAATGAAGCGGTCTTCTAGTCCACCAACTAAAACCAGTATGTATCTGGGTGTGTGAGAGAGAGAGAGAGCTTATGTAAGTATATATATATATATATATATATATATATATATATATATGTTTCAAGGGCGAGGTTGCTATTTAGTTAGATAATTTAGGAGTTAGGTTTACTTATAGAATTATTAATTTGCCGATACTGTTTTTGTACAGAGGGTAAATGTGGTTTCTTTGTTGTAGCTTAATTATTAATGTTAGTGTTTAATACTTCCTAGAATCAAGATTGAATGAATGTGGTGATATCTACGGCATGTTTGTTCCCAAACAACACTTATTTTAGTGCTGTTGACACCGCCGCATTGAATGGTAAGAGAAATTTGTTCTTGTGACCCACTAGGTATCAAAACCATAGTGATATCCGTGTGTTAGATTGTTGGTATGGCTGTTATTGTATGCGCGGAATAGTTTTATAAGACATCCATTTGATATATATATATATAGCGGGTTCGACTCCTATGATTTTCCAATTGGGTTCATGTCAGGAGATTGGCTCGGCCAAGGAAGCTTTTTGATCCCATTTTCAGTCAGCCATTGTTGATTCCTTTTCGCTGTGTGGCATAGAGCCCCATCTTCCATGAATAAAAACTCATTTTTTGGTTATGTTATCGTGTTAATACATCGGAAGTAGTCCTTGCTTAGGTATTTTGATGTAATTTTCAGAGTTTATGGTTCCAACACATTCGATCAGCTCAGAACGACCATTGCTGATGACAGCTCCCCACACCATTACAGAGATACCGCCATGTTTCACAGTTGGTTGGAGTCGTTTCAAATCAAATTCTTGATTGGGAAGCCTCCAGACCCAAACTCGTCCACTGTCTGAAAATAATGCAAATCTAGATTCATCTGAGAAAATCACTCTATCCTAAAACGAACTGGATTTTTCTGACATCTCCTTAGCCCATTTCTTTCTTTTCATGATATTAATTGGTTGAAGGAGAGGTTTTCTTCTAGCTGCTCGTCCATAATACCCATGCTATGCACACACGTTCTTTGACTAACTTCTAGCTGTTTTTCAATGCCAGAAGCCTTCGAACGGGGTTCGTTTTCCACAATTCTCTTCATACAGCGAAGCTTCCTTTCAGAGGTCCCAGGTCGGCCGAAACGAGATTCTGTTGATTCTTTTCCTTGGCTTTTGAATTGCACTATAATTCTATTAACAGTAGTAAGAGGAATTTGAAGATTTTCGGCAATTTTTCGCTGGCTAAGACCAGCCTCAGATTGACCCTCAATACGACCTCTTTGAAAATCTGATAGTTCTGCTGAATTTTTTGTGCGTGGCATGGTTACTCTTCGCAAATGTTTAATATAATGGCACCTGGAATGAAAAAGAATAATTACATTGTAAATTCTACACCGCTGAAAACATATTAAGACGCTTAGATCAGAAATTTTGAAAATTAAAGGTGTCTATTTACTTCCAACATATCTGTGTGTGTGTGTGCGTGTATATATATATATGAATGTGCGTGTGTGTGTGTGTGTGTGTGTGTGTGTGTGTGTGTGTGTGTGTGTGTGTGTGTGTGTGTGTGTGTGTGTGTGTTTGTGTGTGTGTGTATGTTTGTGTGTCTGTATTTGTTACCCCCCAGCATCGCTAGACAACCGATGCTGATGAGTTTACGTCCCCGTAAGTTAGCAGTTTGGCAAAAGAGACCGATAGAATAAGTACTAGACTTACAAAGAATAAGTCCTGGGGTCGATTTTCTCGACTAAAGGCGGTGCTCCAGCATGGCCACGTTCAAATGACTGAAACAAGTAAAAGAATATATATATATATATATTCTTTTACTCTTTTATTCTTTTACTCGTTTCAGCCAAGTGGCTGCGGTCATACTAGAGTACCACCGCGGTCATACTGATTTCTTCAGTCTGGGGCCTTTGTCCCAGCTGTTGGCCCATTTGGTGTATAAGGGAGTTTGATTCTGCTGCCCTCATGTCGGGCTGTTGGTTCATCCGGTATTTTAGAGAAGAAGATGTCTAGTTCCGTTTTGAAGGCATTTTAATTTTTGTGGCAGGGCAGTGAAAAATTGCGGGCCTTTGAACCCTAGACTATTGCAGTACCTGGTCCTGAATTTAGATAGAGTGGGTGGTGGCCAGTTCTAGCATTCGTATAACACTGAATACCGAAATTAGGTACTAGCCCCTCTAGAGTTTTCCATATGTAGATTATTGCATATCTCTCACGCCTTCACTCCAGGGAGTAAAGTTTCAGTTTTCCAATCTATCCGTGTAGCTCATCCACTGCATTGTTTCAACCTTTTCAGTATAGTGGCGCTGGACTGCCTCAAACTCTGCTGAGAACAAAGGTTCTCCACAGGGTTAACATAGTTTCTTGGTCTCTTGTCTTGAAGGACCTCAGTATCCATCCTGCCAGTTGTCTGCACTTTGTTGCCATCTTGGTAATAGGCATATAAAATGATGCGTCGTTGCACATACTGATCCCCGAATCTTTCACTGCCTGTGACTGAGATT